>NW_028185483.1:5423062-5458024 GCF_003343005.1 Rhea americana
CGCGTTTGGACGCGGCCCGCCGACGGAGCTCGGAGTTGCGCGGAGCGCGGCTCCCCCGCGGAGGCCGTTCCCAGCCCGCGCCCGCGCCGGGAGCCGGGCAGGAGACTTGGCGTCGCTCGGCGCTGAGGTTCCCCGAGCGCAGATTTTCCTTGGGCACCCGGGCCGCTCCCCGCCGGGTATGTGACAGCCCGGCCAGCGAGAAACCCTCTGCTTTTGCTTAAATAAATACCGTGAATTTGCATTGCCAGGATGTACCGTGTTCCAGAATGTACTTGTTAGAAAATACAGGCATTTTTCTATCAATTTTCCGTTTTCTGAGCCAACTTCTGGAGTTTCTCCTCTTGTAAATGAGTTAAGATAATTCTTTCCAAAGCCTGCAGCACATTGCACAGGTCAGTCACCGTCTCTCAGGCTCCTTCCACTCCGCGGGCGCGGGACGGAAACCCTGACGTCAAGGCAGTTCTCTCATTTCTAACAGGGGTGTTTGACGCAATAGGACTTTTTGTCCTTTTGATGCAATTTCACTTTTATTAACAAAGTAAACTTGAAGCGTTCCCGATGACTTCAGGGTATTTATCTCTTTTAAAAGMTCTTAATTATTTAGTTTGTCTTCCTTTCGGATCAGCCCATGCCCTAATATAATGTGTTTCTAGTAACATCTTTACAGAATGGCTCCTTTACATTTAAAAGCAAAAATAAACTTGCTTTTTTAATGTAGATACTGCTTTTTTAATTAACTAAAATTGTCTAATTGCCAGATCCCAATGAATTATTGAACTTCACAAGCTGCATTTAGCCTACAGGTATTATTGCATCTCATTGAAAAATACTGCTAGAWGAGTCACTCTGTTAAATTTAAGTGCTTCTTCCCCAAATATTGTGCAGACTTTGCAAGTTCTGTTCCAAGATCCGTATTTTGATTGTGCAAGTTTACCAAGTGTGCGCATGAGTCATTAAACACGTTTTTTTGTTAAGAATTCCATTTACCTTGGTTTTGCTTTTGCAGGGTARGAGTTGCCTCATTAGCTAATTTAATGTTCTATAAAGTATTTTAATTAATAAGACACTTCCAAAATCCAAATGTGCTTGTTACTTGTAGAGGGGTCACTCCAAGCAAGTGCAGCATCCTGGCGTAAAGGAAGGACACCAGATACRTGTTAATTTGCTGATACCTTTCTGAAGCAGTTTTCCCCTATGCAACCCAAAATACAGTATACTAGGGAATTCAAAATGTTTTCTTTTAGAATATTAATATGTTTTAACATGCAAGTTAACCCTGGTGGGTGTACGCCCTTTAGCAGCTACAGTTGCATCTAATGATCTGGCTGTATATCCCACGGCTGTGAGCTGCCGAAAGCACGGTTGTTATTCGACGGCTAAGACGTTTCATTCGAACACCAGCAAAATGCACACCATGTATCTCCAGAGGTTCCTGGTTTCCTTTCAGTGTTGCATTTTGGTAAATTGAAAAAGAAATTTATTTAGCTGCTTCCTTACTCTATAATCCCAGCAGAACTGTAGCATCTCTTTTCAGGTGGTTGGATTTTTAGTGATTATTTGGATGCCTTGGGATGGTTCTGCGGATTTGAGAGTACAGTGCCACTAAAGGTAGTTAAATTGAGCCCGCTTTTGCCTGCGTGCATTTGGCTTATTATCCTCTTYACAGGTCGTTTAAAATGGAATTGGGAGCTGCGATAAACCAGAAGCAATGCGGTGTTAATGATCTGTGAAATCGATACAGCCCTAAGTATCCCAGGGCCCGGGGTAATTCGGACTCTGTTGCAGGGTATTCTCCCACCCAGATGAGCTGGGCTTGCAGGATATGATGAAATCTTGATTGCCAACTGGTTTGTGAAGTTCTTGCTAGTGTCACCATAATATTCAGGTATCCTTAATCCACGTGTTTTGGTGCCAAAAGTGGTTAGGTTTACATTTATCTCATCAGTGAGATATCAGTGACTATCCCCCCTGCTTTCATCAAGTGGCAGAATAGCTACTTCTACCAAAAATAACTTGGAAGATGATTTCAAAGGTGCCTGGATTTGGGATTATTTATTGTTATCCATTTTTATTAATGAATAAAATTAAATAAGTAGATTTGATGAACAAGTAGTGACCACACTTGCATCATATCCTTTTCCTTCTCATCTCTTGGTCTCATCTTCAGAAAAGAAGGTATCTGGTCGCCCTTCTCCTTTGTGCTGGCGCCACACTGGTCCAGCTCACAACAACAGCAGGAAAAATAAGAGTTAACAGAAATTATGGTAGGTCAACGAGTGCAGCCTGGAGTGTCCCAGCGAGGATCTCTGGGGATTTAAAGGCTCCCGCAGTGCCGTGCAGAACAAATATGCAATAAGAAAGGGCGCAGCACGTCTTTGCCATGGTCCCATCGCTCAGGCCGGGCAGGTCCCCTGTCACCTGCCGAAGTGTTGGGCAGYGAGAGCACGGCGGGGGCTTCGGCCTCCGGGGAAATGCCGCGTCGACCTCCCTTTGCTGCCAACCCACCCAAACACAGCAATAGTATTTCAGGGTTTATTCTTTCCTTTTTTTCCCGCAGGCAGCACGAGGAAGGGAGGGACAGGTCAGAGGATTTTGGCCGGGGCCAGGTGGGACTGGCCAGGGTCCAGCTGTCACCGTCCTACCAGGTCCCTCAGCCTCATGTGTCCCCCTGTGACAATGACATTTCATGGACAGTTTCTAGGGGCAAAGCTTGCTTTTACACAATTGAAGAAGCTCATGTCTATATAATACCAACTAATCACAAACCGCCCAGAGCACCTGAGGAGGGCCCCAGTGTGGYGGGTTATTTGACGGGACCCAAGTCCCCTGTGAGCTTGTGGGAACAAGCATGAAGGCAGAGCCCTCCCTGAAGGTGCAAGTCTGAGGTCGTCAACATTTCACATAAGGTTTCACCAGGTTTTTAAAGGTGAACTCCATAAACATGTAAAACATCTTCAGTCCTAGGAGAAGCAAAAATGTGTAACAGGAGATTTGCTAGTCTCAAAGGTATTTAATTGAGTTTACACTTATATTTCAGCATGAACAGCCCCCCTACTGTTAGTAATACAGCTACACTCACGTGCTTCGCTGATGAGAGATTTTGTGGCACCTCATGGGGCCCTATTTCAAGCTAAAAGCAAGAGGTTGGTGACACAGCCTGGCGCATGGCAAGCAAATGGATTCACTRACTCCATTGCACAAAATACCGGCGTTGTGTGGCCAAAGCACATTTTGCTGAAGTAACACACCTAAACRTAATGCAATTCACTTATCCATTAGRAGAAGYTGGATTTGTATTTGTCTTTAAAAAAAATAAAAAATATTTTTTTAAGGAATTTTAAGCATTGTGTGCTTTCCTCTTTGGTGCATAACAGAAAGGAATACAGGAGTACATCCCCATGCAAGCAAGAGGGATTTGCCAGCTATTGCAGCAGAATRTAACACAGAAAATTGCGCTCATAAATCACCCCTGACACTGAAGTCTGAGAAGAGGGATGTAAATCAGAGGCAACACATAAAGGAGAAAGAGAGAGACGATGATTTCTCAGAAACCTCAAGGCTGAGCTGCTTCTGAATGAAGAGGGCATTTAACTGTTAATTTGAAATCTGATATTTCTGTGTTTGTGATTTCTGTCCTTCTTGAAAGGCATTGCCAGATGGAAAGAGAGAATATTTTTATGCAAAATCAGGACTTCTTGAGAAACAATTGAAAAAACATGAGTAGTGTTGGCCCCACTGCCAGTGTATGGCTGTAGTTTTGTAGGGAGGTTTATCTTTGCCTGTGGACAGGATTGCCCTAGTATGTAGCAAAATAGGAAAACGTTAACCAATTTGTACAGAAATTTCRTACTGTATTTCATAAAACTTTAAAATGTCATCAAAGCAGTGCAGTATTTACCATTCAATAATCTATTTCAARTGAAACCTTTCAAAATTCAGCAACATCCATCGCTAAGTAAATCACAGCTGTGGGACATTTTGATTTAAACCTAACGTCTTAAATCTTGCATGTATTAAAATATAATAACTCTTCAAAGCTATCAGGASCTAAGGCATCTCCACAGAATCATCAAACATTTGGTCTGTGGAAATGAAGCAGCAGGTGAAAGATGAGGCAAACTGATAACTCCACACCTAATTCAGGGCTCCAGAAATCTCCTCCGGGCTTTATCCTTATCTTGCACAGGGTAATGCAGGGAATGGGGAAAGGGGGGGGGGGGAGCAGCAAGCTGAATGCTGGAGATAAAAATGCCTGGCTATCTCCTTTATATGTAAAACAGTCTCAGTTTCAAATTCATGGCAAGATGAAAGTGGAATGCAGTAATAGGCACACCTGAAAATAGGTTCGTCCTTGTTTACATGAGATTTTGCCAGTTTTGCGTTGACAGATCAGTTCTATGACATGTAATTACCAAAGGGAAAATAACCAATACAAATGTTCAAAGTAAAATAATAGGAGGTCCTGGTGTCACGCCCAGGCCACAAATGAGGCATTACGGATGCCACGTTTAACGTGTAAGGCCCTTGATATAAATTCTTCTGCGTCGTGACGGTCACGCCTGGCTGCCTTCTTCGCGTGACAGACGCGGTACAGCAAACCACCCGGCGACAGGCGGCTCTGCGGGACGAGCACCGCGCAGCGAGGCCGGCAGGCAAGCAGGTTCCACCGCTCCAGCGCTGTGCCCTCGCGGCACGGCCCTTCCCCGCGGGACGCGGCTCCCCCGCCCCAGGAGCGCGCGGAAAACCCGCGTCGCCGAGGGAAACGGCTCTCCGCGCTCTCCTCGGGGAGCCGCTTCTCGCACTGCACCTCTGCTGAGTGGTTCTGAAGACGGCCCGCTCCCTTCGCCGCAAGGCTGCGCCTCCCGACGCCGCGCTTGCAAAGCACGCGGGTGGGGACCAAAGAGCGGGGAGGTTTCCACAGCTACTGGGCAGCAATCCTCTCGCAGCACGAGCAGCAGCCCAAAAGCAAACCTGAAAAATAAACACAGAGTGGATTGAGACACGTCAAAATCAGCCCTCTACGAAGCAATGAGGTCGACGGCAGAGAGGAGAAGCAGCATTCCCAGGCAGGCCACGGGGCCTGCCAGCGCCGTGCTGGAGCGTGGAGCGGGCAGGCAGCAGCCCCAGCAACACCTGCAGCAGCCGAGGCAAGGAAACGAGAAGGACCAGCCCGTTTTCTCTCTGCTGGCCAACCCGTCCCTCCTTTCCGGACAGAAGGACGAGAATGCCAGCCTAGTGCCACCCCTCACACTCCCAGGGACACCCGTGACTGAAATGAGACAGCCTGGGCCAAGTGGCAGCCAAAGGAACCGCTCAAACGCAATCCTACGCGCAAAAGCACGGCCCTGCATCGTAGGGCAGCGGTCACCTCGCGCCTTCGCCAACCTACTCAGCTGCGTTACACCCAGGGGTGCTGCAGCTTCACACTYTGCTTTAAACACCTCTTTTAAGGGGTCTGGTTGAACTCGGTCTTGGCCTTGAACTTGGTCTAGTTTCCAGAGAGAAGAAAATACAGTTCCCCTCCTTGCTTTTCACAAAATAGCAAGGAGATAAACCCGTTGCATCATTTCCTAATATCTTAAACTAGGACATCAAACTGGAATTAAATGCTTGAAATAATCATCTTGGTTTGCTTTAATAAAGCCTTTTTTTTAAGTGAAAGCTTCTAGCAGTGTAACACGGTCAAGTCTGCTGTTACATATATAACTCTGAGGGCTGGATAAAATTATGCAATTACAAGACTTACCATCAGTTCTACATTTTGTTTTTGATATGCCTATATTTATTTTATCCCTCAAAAAAGTATCACATACTGTGGGAGGTTGGGCTAGACAATCTCCAGAGGTCCCTTCCAACCTTACTGATTCTACTGATTCTATGAAAACATTTTGGTTTGCAGATTTTTCCCTTTTCTCTGATCCTCTATGATTTCTCTGAAATTATCAAAACTGGCTATCATTTTTAGGAGGTCTATCCAGATTTTCTATTTGGGGGCTSTGTTACATGCCACTTACTACATCTTCTGGCAAAAGACTGGATGTCTCCTTCAATAAAGGAAAAAAATCCTAGGTTTGGTAGACACACAAGTTCAAATCTTTCAGTTCACAATTAGGGCCAGAGTACCTAAGATTTCTAGGGTGGTGTGGATTCTTTAGGAGTTTATTATATGCCTCTCTCTTGTCCCCCCTTGGAAATGCCCAGGGAAAGACAATGGATACAAGCCGAAACAAGAGATTTTCTGATTAGATATTAGTGAGGGAGGAAGTGGAAGATCACTGTTGTTATAGTGCTTGGACCACTAAAGGTTAGCCAGAGAGATTCTGACTAACTCCAAGGATGGAGAYTCCATAATTTGACTGTATATGACCCAGGGCACCCTGATGTAACTTCAGAGTGGCTCCTGCCACGAGCAGGAGTTTGGGCCGGAAGACGTCCAGATACCCCTCAGGTGAAATTCTTACATAATATTATTTTTAATGTACTAGAGTTCAACAGTCTTAAAATTTCTTAATGTTTGCTTTCTATCACCTCCTTTGGAAAGTAATTTATTTCACTTTCCATAAGTTTTTTTTTTTTCTATATATAACCTACATTTTCTTTGTCATAATCTAATGCKGCTGCTTTTAGTTTTGCATTGTGTACCACATTAAGTAATCCATTTCCTCCAGAAAGTTGATAGCCTAATGTTATGCCTGTTATAATATTCATTCTTAGTCATCATTTACCCAAGCAAGTCTTTTACTTTGTTTTTTAACCTCCTCTAATCCTTTCAAAAAACATTTTTCTTCCTCCAACCCCGTACATACTTTATTTTCTTTTTCTTCTGAATTCCCTTTCTGATAATATACTGCCAAAAACTAAACAAAGTGTTTTCTAAAGTTGTTTAAGGGCATAAGCTTTGCTTTGTGCTAGGCAGCTTGAAACTATCTTTGCTTCTTTGGAGGCACGTTACACTGCACATAAATACTCAGTTTGCTGTCCACCATTACCTGTGKACTTGCAACATGACTCGTTTTTACTGAAAATAAATCCTGGAAATCTTTGCTCACACACAAGTTAACTTACACTTTCTCTTGGTGATTCTTGGTTATATGTTACTTCACAAGATGCCTCACTGAAGCTCCAAACTGATCTAGGCAACCAGATTTTTTTTTTTGTTCAAAATCTTTATCCTTCTCTAAGAATATTTGAAGTTTGATGAAGCTGGGTTTTTTTATTTTGATTTTTATCTGCAGAAAACTCAAGGTGTGATTGGATAATATGAAAATTAGTGTTGTGGAGTTTGGATTTTTTTTGTAGGTGGGGTTAATTTTGCAGACTAATGGCTATCTGCTAAGACAAAGTTTCAGCAAAAATTGAATTTTATTTTTTAATCACTTTATATGTATGCATTCTACTTGTCAAAACTGATTAGCCCTCCCTCTTGATTTGAATGGCTTGCTATATAACTTGAAATAGGGAAAAGTCAGATGTGTTCCYCAGTATGCACACAYGTAAAATGGTTAWAACCTACCTCAGCAYGGTATTTCAAATTTTAGTTACTTTTATATAGATAGTGTTAAAATGTACTCCCTTATGTCCTTATRTGGAATCTTATTTTTTACTATGAAGTTCCTTGCACAATAAGTCAGCTCACTGCAAACAGGTGCTACCTGCTTTCGTGTTTTTTTGGGGTCTCTGCAACAACATGGGCTGCAACGTAGCAGAAAATGAGAYTTTATTACACATTTAGTCTGTCTGTAAAATGTGACTACTCTCTCAGTTAGGGTTGCTGGTAGACAAAATCTTCACCTCCCTGTTCCAACTCTCCTTGGGGATTGCTATGCACTAAGTTTACCTGTTTTGCTGTTGTAATTCCAAAGAAATTAACAGCAAAAGCTTAATACTCTTTATCTCCCTATATCCTGCAAGCAGCTGAGCTGGAAYGTATGAACAAGGAGATTTGTTGTGGATTTTCCTTCTTTTGTAGSTGCTGC
The DNA here is from genome assembly GCF_003343005.1 of Rhea americana. NCBI lineage: Eukaryota > Metazoa > Chordata > Aves > Rheiformes > Rheidae > Rhea > Rhea americana. The sequence continues at coordinate 5,431,039 of NW_028185483.1, forward strand.
AGTGAGGTCAGGGAATTCTAGGCAGTCACTGATGTGGCCTTACACTGGATACGTGTGTTCCATCCAAAGCTTCCTATACTGGTGAAGAAAACAGATACAGATGGAGATTTATTTTTTCTTGATCCTTCTGTGTTTTGAGTTGTGTTTTAAACTAAAATACAGAAAAATATCAGAACTGGAACCTATTGTGTGTGCTCTTTGTAGCTCTACACTGTAGAAAATAAGCTGATTTTTAGGAGAACGSAGAAACTATATACTTGAACCATTATTTTTCCAACAGGAGCCAAAGCCTCATRGAAGGTGGCTGGAGTAAATGGAGCTTCATCATGCATGAAATTGGTCTCTTGACCCTAATATTCATTACCAAATGATTTTCTTTAAGCTTACAGGTGGTCAGATTTGCCGATGAAACAGAGTAAGAGCTGAGATTCTGCATTTTCATTTCATATAGGCTCAAGGGCAATTACCAGAAAGATATTGCAAGTAAATACACTATTATATAACAATTCTTTCAATACAAGAATGTATGCTAAATCATCAAATGGGTCCCTTATTTTTAAACAGCCTTTCTGATGGTGTGTTAACAAATGGATGGTTGCCCAAAGGCAGAYAGCCTGAGCAAAGAGCATAAAACAGATGGCAGTGAAGGTCTGTAACAAGTGTTGTTTCAGCATTCCATGAGATGTTGATCATGTTCTTCACACTGGCTGAGATTCTCTTTGCTAGAAATTTATAGAAATTCATAAATTTCACATGTACTAAAACACAGTTTATGTAGTTAGCTAAATAGGAAGTTTGGGGAAATTTTGTTTTAGAATCATGGACGTATTAAAAGCCTTTCATGAAAAGATTTCAGAACATTTTAGAGACATTCATTAGCTCTTGTGGTGTGAAGAAGGCAAATTCAATTACACATAATTTGAATTTAGAATAAATTGCTACCCTGTGAATCTAAGAACCGTGCTGACAGTCACTTAGCAGGTCAGTAGGAGATTCATGGTAAGAACTTGAGAAACTCTTGTGGTTTCCTCCTTCTGCAGTTGTAGAGCAACACTTGCAAGGCTGCTGCTGYATTTGCAAATGGTTTTTACTCAAAACGTGGAAGCATTCCAAGACACCACAGTCTGAAGAGTGAGGTTCCACTTCTCCCTTTCTTGTGGATAAATTCATATGTCAAATCCATATGGTCTGACTGTATTCCACTTATGGCTTTCATGTTTCATCAGAAGTATCTTGTCCTGATATTTTGACATAAACATGTCATATCCTTGTTATTATTAGAAGCTGTAGATACTTTCTTCCCAGGAAGAGTTCCAGGCAGTCTTGATTTTGTGTTTCTATGTCRAACACTCCAAATGGCACAAAAATGTAACTATGTCAAAATGCTCAGACTTTTTAACAGGGAAACACTAGGAAGCCACAGGTTGAGGACCAGAGCAGGGCATTCCTGTAGGCTACAGATCACTGCTGCTGCTAATGCATCAGACCCTGTGACATTCAGGCACTGCATGCTACAAGCCCTGTTAAGCAGTGTCATGCTGAGATACTACTGCTCCCAGGTGCAGTGCTTCATCAACAGAAACATTTTTGGAAAGGAAGAAGAGATTTAGCTGAGCAAACRCTTACAGAGATAGGTGCATCAGGAGAACATCATAAGTTCATCCTGATCTGCCTTGACAAAAAGATTCACAGCCAGGGACTCTTCATTGACCAATTTTCATCTTCTTACATGTCTTCATTTTTGGTATCAACAGCTGCAGTTTCTCCATAAAATGCTAACACCCTAGAGCGGCAAGGTAGAAGATATAGCATAAACAAAGGGATAAACAAGTTTTTTTCAGGATTGATAGATCAAAGTCCACTTAAATTGTTAYGACCAGTGTTTCCCTGCCAAACTAACTGTAATTGCTGCTACTACCTGCCAAAATCATGCAGGTTGCATTAGGCTGTTTTCTCCTTCCACAGCAGCTACACGTATTTTGTTAACTTGGGCAAGTTGTATCTGCCTCATAGGCTCAGATTCCAGTTGGATTTAATTCAGAATAGTTCAGATCCTTGTAAGTCAATAAAAAGCTGTGGTGAAGATTTTGCTCTGATTTCTKTGAGCAGTAGTAGAATGACATGCAAGTATGATAAAATGCATAGGTACACAAATTTGCTCACATAGAAAACAAGAATGGAGTTAAAGTGTAAGATGCTGAAAATCCAGAGGATTGTCCTTCTGTATCCCACTCCCAGCAGGTAGAAGAGATGTCACTGCCAGCTTCGTAAAATCTCTCTGTTCTGCTGCAAGGAGCTACCTCTGAAGGGAACGAACCAACACACAAGAAAACAAAACAAAACAAAAATCAAGGCTGAAGGGCATTTCCTCAAGGAGACAGCGTTAATTCACACTGATAAATAGATCCCTCTTGGTCTGTGGATGCTAGCARAAAGTCCAGGGTCAGTGAGCTAAAGCAGATTGTTCCTCTTACGCTTCCCAATCTGTTATTGAAGCAAGCACAGCAGACCAGCTTGTTTTCCCAAATGATTAACTTTGCTGCCTTTTCTGCTCAGCACATCAGATAAAGTTTATTCAGTTAGCTTATTTATTTACATTCCTTTACCAAAGATCTCACCAAACAAAGCCTATTTGATGGTTTATTCTTTCCTAAAGAGGAAGCTTRTTTACAGTAATCTTATCATAAACTCCTTAAAAGAAGGATTTATAATTGGAATTCATAATAACAGAGCAATCTGACTTTTCCAGAGAGGTCATTTTTGTTATCCATTTTGCACTGAAACCAGATGGGGATGGATGTGGCAAAACTATTCTGAAGTTATCTTTGTTTTCACTGGTTGATCCTCTCCCCATCAGAAGAAATTACCTTTACTTAACCGGAGCTCTTCCAAATTCTGAGAAAAAAAGGATATAAAGGAATTAGAGGCTGGTTCCCACAGAGGGTGCTCTGCAGGACAGAAGTTGCCCAAGGCGGAYCACCTCTAGCGTTCCAGCAAGCAGAGGGGGAACAGGCAGGTATAGCAACAACTTCTCCTGAGCAAACTTTCTCCAGTAACGGGCATGTTGGACTGAGAAGGAGCTTCTGGGGGCCTAATGAGAGCTTGCTGTACTCTGCTCATCCTTATAAGTGTAACAATCTCCAGCTACTTGTGGCAGTAGCAGTATTCAGATTGCTCTGACTTCAGACTCAAGTCAGTCTAGTCTCCCTGATAAGAGGTTTAACGTGGACATAAAGATGGCTCACAGCCAAATTTGCCTCCCACCATCCTTTCTCCCACCACTCTCTACAACTACATAGCATTTGTGAATGTTCAGCAAAAGGTCTTGGGGAATAGAAGACAGATATGCTGAAGAAGGGACAAGAACCAAGGCAAACCAAAGAACCAAGGGCAAAGGCAAAGATCAGCTTTATGGACGGGGTACGTCTCTGTCTACTGCAGGGTGCAGGTTCGCTCTGCAACTGAACTGTTGTGGGCAAAATGAGAAAGAAATCTCAGGGAAATTTTCGACATAGAAGGATTTAACCGCATGAAGGGACAAAGTAGTTCCCTCTAGGCATAACTCTGACAGCTCAGGGAAGGAGCAGCTATTTTATTCCTCAGCCATCCGCTCAGAGAATAATTGAACTTATTCCTCCTCAACCATCTATTGCTATCAAAAGAGAGACTATACATCTTCACATAGGTGACATCTGCTCAAGTGTTTCTCAGTAAAGACCTGCTGGAGAAAAGCTAAGAGGTTTACAGGAATTAAGCTGAGATAAGATGAAAACATCAGTGCTGCAACAGAAGTTTCACAGTAAGAGACTTTATGGAAGTGCAAGCAATGTATACACAGCGTTATACCTGTGGCCACACTTTATTTTGTTTTGCTTTTGGATGCAGAGAGTTGCCCACTTTCCCCAAGGATGTCATGAATATCAGCTCCAAATTCCCATTTTCTGAAGGATTAAGCATGCAGAGGCTTTTGCCATTTGAAGTAGCATCTACCTGGATTTTACTGAGCTTAAAAGTCTTTCTGCCTCTCACTTCCTTCAAATTAGTGTAATAGAGAGYTACACGTGCAGTAGAGGGAGTAACAGCAAAAACAGACTTGTGGTATCGGTGCAGAATTTCACCCGGACACGGATTCACAACGCASCTGGTTAATGAAGGCGGGGGAGCCTCGGCTCTCCCTCCGAGCGCTCGTGAATCACCCGCGCCTCCCCTGCGCTCTCCCGCTTCCCTCGGAGCCTCTCACTCGATCAGTCTGCAAGTGCTGAGACTACAGAGAGCTCACACAGGCTTCTGCTGGCTGCCTCCCCACGGCGCCAGCTGGTTCGCGATCRCTCCCCCAAACCTTTCATTCTTTGTCTGCTTCCCCGGCCTAGTGGGGGGCTGCTGCCAACCGGTATTTATAGCACCAAAATGAGACCTGCCCGCAGCCCCCGGGCCCGCTCACAGCGGCGCCTCTGCTGCCGCCTGCCCGGCCCCGGCTGTCACTACAGGCACAGGCATTTTCCGCGACGGCCCTCTGAGGCGGACGATGGCTCTTCGCTTGGCGGCCTTCTCCGGCGGCGAAGCCGTACGGACGCGGGGCCGCGGCGCCGAGGGAGCAGCGCGCCTGCCCGCCGGGCGGCCCTGCTCTGCGAGCGAGCGAGCTGTACCCACCAGCGCCGCAGTTCTTCACCACGCGTCGGGAAGACGACGAGGCTTGTCAGAGCCCAGGGCGGATGGGGTTCCACCGGGGGGAGGCAAGCTCGGCAGGCTGCTCTCCGTCCCCCGCCACCCGAGAGGCCAGCCAGGCCTCCCCGGAGAAGCCCACGCATGCTTAACGCGGGTTACGTATGTGGCTTTGGGCGACGCGTTTTCCAGCTCGTATTCTCACCTGTTCCCTTGGCCTTGTCTTGCGTACACGCATCACGCTGCAGTCAGCCCCACCACACGGACGGGGAGGCCGTCTTCCTCCTTCGGACCGCCTTCTTCCTGATTCGACGTAAATAATGTGCATCTGCTATTAACATGTATATCACGACTTTGAGCTATAACTGCATGTTTCACACCACCCCAAGCAGGTAAGGTCAGGCGCCCGTGCCACTCCGGGAGAGACCCTCGGGTCTCTCCTAGCGAGACCAGGACCAGGAGAGAGCAGAACTTGGCGGGTCACAAGCACCGGCAGCGGGTAGCAAGCCCCGAGGCTTGGCCCCCGGTGCAGGAGGAGCTGGATGCTGTTAGCACACGCAACTACACCTTTCCACACCTAATTTGCAGCAAGAAACATGTGTGGCAAATATCAGGTGGTATTTGCTCTACAGCTCTATTTGCTCCCTGTATAGAACAAAAGCTCTCTGGTTTGGGAAGAACATATGGAATAACTGGTGTTTCCTTGTCTGCCTTCACATTTATCCTCAAAAAAGCATTACGTAGTACGCTACATACATACAAGGAGGATAAGCGAGTTGTTCTAGCAGCTTTGCAGCTAGGATAAAAACTCAGGATGGGTTTGTGCCCTCCAGGTCTAAGGGCCAGTCCCTCTGGCAGGCAGCACGGTGCCTCACAGGCATCTCTGAAGCACACAGGTACAGGCACAACGCGTGCACAGTGTGCTGTCAGAGTTCAGTAAAATAAATTGAAAGGAGCGAAAGTAATTTTCAAAGCACAATTCATAGAAAGCACATGATAATTTACAGAAGCTAGAGGCTCCATGCTGACACAAAAATAGCTCCTCACAAATTACTTATCTTTCGGGTCAGTCACTTGAGAGAAATATGGAACGGTCAAGAATTGCTATCAGGTGTGATTTGTATGCAGAACAGCTACTGCTCATTGCAACAGCTCTCTTGCAAATCATGGACTATGAACATGCATATGTTCTCCAGAACAGCAGTGCTGCTTCTTTCTATACTTTGTATAGATTTGCAGTTCTTCAAAGATAAACAAAAATTTTACCACTGAAARGACTAAAAACTCTGAAGAATGAGTATTTCTTTTCTATCTGATTAGAAAATCAGCTTTAACTCAAATGTATTTGACTCTGCTCCACAGATAAGATATGAAAAAGAACACAGGGTAATAGCTTCCTTCAGACAGTGTTACTCTGCCAGGGGTCTTAAAATATACCTGCACTTGGAAGTCACCAAAAAAAACCATTTCCATACCACAGACAAAGCAGCAGAAGGTAACTTTCTTCCCCTAAAAAACAGAGTAAAACTAGAAAACTAGGTCTCTCACCAGAAAACCACCAGATGCAAAAGCACAAATTCTGTCCTAGCAAACTGTGCCTTTGGATCGGAAGTGGGGCTTCTTCGGGCCTCTTTCTAGTAATTACAGCCTTGGGTAAATGTCAGTAAAAATTCACAGTAATAGATACAGGAGTTCAAGAACAGCATTTTGGGTTTTTAAGAGGCATTTGGCATTTATATAACTCAAATATAACATGGTCCTACTAACCTGTATATTCACCATCCAGCCATTCCTAAGAACAGTAAGAGACTTCATTTAAGAAATGTTTAAAGTTTTAAAGTTTGGCCCATTTCTGCTGTTCTTACTCTCCTGACTTTTTTGGTGAACTAAAATGTAACCTCACAATAAAACTTCCATTTTAGCAACATTAACAGCTTGAGTTACAATAATTTGTCTACCTCCTGTCAACACTAATTGTGCAGGATGTGGGAAATAGATTCAACCTCTGTGACTGTAATGAGAAGCAGCAATAGTAATCAAATTCAAAATTAAGAGTAATATACCAGATGTGCTCTGCCCACCGACCCAACCAGTGGTTGCTTTTCTGCTTTCTCAGCTCCTTCTGTTGTGGTTGTCYTTAGTGGCTGATCTAAGGTCTGGAGATGTCGGTATTGGTCAGGGAAGGGCAGGACTCACTGAGACGCCAGATGCCTTCACTCAGAGGGCTATCAGGAGTCARGGTTTCCCACGGGACATCCTTGCTCTGTCTGGAAGTGCTGCCTATGCAAAATATGAACATTCTGGACATACTCCAAGATCTCTCAACATTAAGAGATTAACCAGAGCATGGGCCTTCAGCACTTATCAACCTCTAATATAACAGTACTGAACCAATCTAGCACAGCACCACTCAGCAATACCTGTAGGTAGCTACAATTCACCTCTATAATGTGCAATCTTGAGTGCCCCCAAAGCAGGCCTTTTTGAAACAAATTGGATCAGGCTACACATATCTCCAAGGCATCTGTGACAGAATCTTACTCTTGCTACAACTTAGAGCCCAGATTTGCAGTCAAGTCCACTCAGGAACAGCCTGCAGTTTGTAAGGGTTCGCCTGCAGGATTGCATCTTCACTCCTGTGCTGTATCTGCCTCACTTTTGAAAGAATATCGTGATCTTCACTTCCGGCAAGACACAAAATAATGCATGTTTGTTTCCAGGTTCTATCTATGTTCCACTACACTTTTCATTCCAAAATGAGAATTAGTTTCAGAGCTAACCAGAGTAGAGCTTTTCACTGCAGGTCATTCTAAACTAAGCCAAACAGGGACTTGAACCTGTTCTCCACTTCCTAATCTACTTCCCTAAACCCTAAGAGAACAGCTGTCAGTCTTCTTTCTTTGCCTAACTCTGAAAGCTTAAACGGACGAATGACTTCCCCAGAAATGTCATGTAGTTCTCTCTTCTGAGCTAACTCCTGCCACAGTAATCTGCCTTGTTAATTATGTCTGTTTTTTTTCTTTTCAGATTAATAACTGTAGTATCTTCTTCAGGCATTATTTACCGCACATTATATACTCAAGTTCTTCAGATTTATAGACAATATTGCACTTTCCAATTAAGGAAAACAAAGGGAACAGCTGCAATCTTCACTTGATAACATTTATTAAATATTTTTTGAAACAAACAAGAATTTTAAGAAGCCGATAAGCAATCAAATACAGCCACAAAAAGAAAAACTCATACTAATCGTAAATAAAAAGCACTATGAGAAATACACAATATTTAATGAAACTATACTGTACATAAACAACCTTTGGGAAACAAACAACTCAAACCATATGCTTAGTTTACTCACAATATAAAAAACTTTAACCTTTAAAGAAAAATATAGATTCGGTCCAATTGTAGGATCCAATCACATGTCCACTGAAGTCAATGGAAGTTTTCTCATCGATTTCAATGTTTAGTGGATCATGCCCTTATTTTGCCTCAAGAGGCACTTTAATTATTATACAAGGCTCAAACTTGAATACTATTACAAAAACATCAAACATCAACTCAAAAGTATGTTTCAGCAACTTTCAGGAAACAATGCAGAAATAAGTTATCTATCCATGCATGGAATAAGGCAAAAGCTAATTCATTCAGATTAGGAATAATAAATTTTACTAGTTTCTTCTTCACAACACAAACATTTTAGGCTTCTTTTTAATTAATGGATATATTATGTATCATAATATGCTTCACATTTTTCCTACCTCTACTGAGAAAGCTGGCACTGACATGTCATAAAGAACTCTTCATTAATTACTGTTTTCTGTTCTGTAACAACCACAAGAAACTCATCTGGGTTTAGTAATAGTGTCTACCAAGAAAAAAAGCACACACTATCATAAGCTTATAGTTTATAGAGCTCAAGGTACATTAAAATGTAATCCATGAAGTTCACGAATCCTGTTTTAAAATATTCCAAACTAAAAGCTGCAGAAAATTGGTTCTTAAATATTCTACAGAAAATTCTGAAGCATCCAACATTTTAAATTGCTTATGCTTTCTTCTTAAAAATATTTAAATTAGGTTAGTAGCCCATCCTTTTGAAAAATAATCCAAAAAAGATACACTAGATTACAAATCTTTTGTTTTAATCAGTGTAACCAAAGGTTTGTCATCTGGGCTGTAATCTTCATAAGCAATGGGGGTTGCATCATACATTGCAGGTCGGGACTTCTTGCCAAACCTGGAAACAAAAGAAAGCTTTTGGTGACAAAGAGAAGTATGAACAAGTTAACTGCAATAACCCACTGAATTACAGTACGCTGTTGGAAAAAAACCCAGAGAACCTAAGTAAATTCTAAACTACATTGCAACATGCCAGATATACAGAAGTATAAACACCTGAACTGGAATGTTCAAAATATATGGATATCAGATGAACAACTTTCCAGTAAAGAGGGAACATATTCCATAATCAAATCTACAGGAATTTTGCCACTGAATTCAGCAGTATCAGAACCCATGAAGGTTGTGGAAGTCAAGAGTGAAATTGATGGTTTCAAGGAGACCAGCATTTTATTTTAGCGCCTGCTGTAACAACCAACATTGAGGTCACCTCAGGTCACATCTATTTATGAACAATAAACAGACAGGCATGTGATATTTGCATCTGGAAATGCAACAGATGCATAGTGAATTGAGTTGTGACCTGCAGAAAAAGCATGGAAAAATTAATTTGAAGTCTTCTCACTTGACATGCACTTGACAGAAGCAAGTTGAAGCTATTGCCATGCTGCACTCAATCTCCAGCACTGGCAATATTAATGGTAGTTAGGATACTGTAATGCCTCATCAAGATACTAATCCAGCAAAGTTTCCAAATGGAACAGAGCCAGGTTAGCAGTGCCCTCATCCTAGGTGATCACCTTTGAGGAGAACCAGGCTGCATCTGCCTGTGCAGCCTCTACTGTGACTCTACTTCAAAGGCCCCAGCACCAGCACATGGAGAGCTGGGTGATGCGCCTTTGCACTGCATAGGCAATCTATCACTCTTTGGATCATTTATTAATATAAAAATACAGTGCTAAAATGCATCTTAAAAGTGGAAAGATGGCTTAAGTGTTCTGACTACAATTACATGAGCTTTAAATAACAAATGAAAGGAAAACAAAGCCATAAAGAATCAAGTCTGCTTTTCTTACGAACCCAATGCCAAAAAAATATTAGCATAAAAGTAGAAAGACTTATTTCTCCAGCAATCCACACAAAGGATTCTTTTTAACCCCTTCTTATGTACCAGATTAACTCTACATTAATTCAAGTTGTTCACAGTGGAAGGTGAGATTCAGAAAATTCAGATTTTAAGGATATTTAGACAAAAACAGAATCAATACTATTTTGTTCCAAAATTTTTATGCAATTTCCTGATTACTCCAATTTAATTTTTGGCTGTTTTCAGTGATCTAGAATTGCTGATAAACCTAAAATGGCTGGAAGCATTATAATCCAAATGGTGGAAATCTCATTTGTCAAAGTACTTCAACAGTCAGTAAGTCCATACTAGATACACTTCCTTGAGTGACTATCTGCTTTCTTCTACAGTTTACAAAAATAAATATGGACAGACCATGTTCACTCATCAGCTTCATCATGGATGAATCTGTTTTTCTATAAACAAGGTAAAATTCCAAGAATAAAGAATCAAGATGGCATCTTACTAAATCAGTGATGAATTTCTGAAACACTCATTTCCTCTAGCATTCTCAAGGGTGTAAGGAAATACAGCTTTTTCATAGATGCAAATGATGATGAAAACTTCCCATGATTTAAGTCAAATTTTGCCCTTTTTGACAGGTACAGAGAGCACATTGTTTGCGGCACATGGTGAAACAGTACAAAACCCATCCCCTTGTGTAGGTCAGGGTTGACATGTGCCTCTAATTAGAAAACACTGAGAAAAGACCACAGCACATATGCTAGCTGTTTGTGGCCTGGCTGAGACATCAAGCTGGTAGCCCGCATTGCTTTGATCAGGGAGCTGAGAAGCCAGCTCCGCTCCTAATGCTCAGCAGAGCTAACARTGAATGCAGAGATCTGAACACAGAATTGTTAAATGGGGAGCCCTTGCCCAATGGACATGTAACTAGTAGGGGCTGCACATGGATCTTATGCTATTTGACATTTTAATTGATGATATAAAAGAAGACATAAAGCATTTACCAATCCAACCTGCAAGACAGACAGATTAAAGGGGTGATAAATAGTGAAAAGTTGCAGGTCCCTACTACAGAGCATACTGAATCAATGAATAGACTGCTTACAACAAAAGCAAATACAAACAAATGAAAACGTTTCTTCCAGTGTGACCAAATACAGACATTGATCTAGGAACAAAGAGTGTAGATCGGATGGGAAAATTTATATCCTAAAGAGTAGCRAGTTTGGAAAAGACTGAAGGGCCATGATGAGTAATCAGAACAGTTTTTAGCACCATACTGTGACTGAGGAAAAATTACAAGCTTGAGTTTGCAAAGGGAGCCTATCAATTGGACTAGGGAGGTTCTGTGGCCTCGACACTTAGCACTGATGTAACCATTAGTGAATTATGRCATTGTTCCAACATGTATTTCAGAGGTATTTACAAGTCGCAGAAGGATCATGAAAAAATCAGAGAAGTAATAGGAGAATTAGAAAATGTATTTTGTAATGAAACAYTGAATGAGATCGAGGTGTTTAACTTGTCAAAGGGAGTCTGAAGAATCCACAAGAATTTTGAGGACTGTATATATTCAGCACAGGAATTGTTSATACAGGCAGGTGGGTGCGTGTACACGCGTGTGAGAGACTGCCCAGTTCCATTTGAGCCRTGGAACTGGGTTGTCTCTCAACTTCCTTAGATGGAAATATCGAAGGACAGCTAACCACAGAGTCATCAACCTCACCAATCCCATTCAAAAAGAGTTATGGGCAAATTGCATGGCTGAACCCTAAGGAAATGGTATTCCCCAATATCCATAGGATATTGGATATAGGATATCCATAGACTGGAGACTGGAGTTTCCCTAAGAACAGAAAAAAGGAACCACATATTGCTACTCTCTTCAAACCAGCAACTCTGACATGGTACTCAGCTATAAAGGAATTCTAAACCAGAGAAGAGAGAGAGAGGTCAGAAGAAAAAAATGCATACCCAGAGGAAGAAGGGATTATTCTTTCCTCCACAGGAGAAGAATAGCAAGGAGAATGCTTTTCTCTCCATTATTCAGAGGAAAAGTCACACACAGGAGTAGGTATCGCACATTCCTTAACATAATTAAACTGTAATCGTTAGTTTCAACAAAGCTGTGACTGGCAGTGGAGTCAAATACCACAGTATTTGTGCATGCCATCACAATTCCACAAAGAGACAGCTGGTTAAAACTCATTACTGAAACCTTTGCCAGCAAAAGACAAGAAAAGAATACTTGCTAAGGCTCATTAGACTCAAGAAGCTTAGGAAGCTGCAGTCTAACATGATAGATTCAAACACAGGAACACGGAGAAGGTGCAGTGGAGAGAACACTAGCAGGGCTGGGACAAGATGACTGATAAGAGTCCAGTGAATCAGACTCCTCAGCCAAACAGGGACTGAACAAGATTCAGCATCTTCAAACTAAAATTAAACAAAAAGCTGTACTCCTTTACCTGGACTGAAATGACAAAAGCACTGTTTTATATTTTCCTAAAATAGAAATAAATACAACTTCACACTTAAGCTCTGTGAATTACCTGACTTAGCAGCTCTAGCTTGGATTTTGATAAGGTATCCATTCCCTGCAAACTTAACTCTCATTTCCTTCTTCAGAAGGAAGTATTATTTGAAATTAAAACATTTATTTTCATTTGCATTAAGTAGAAATGCCTTTCCCAAGATATAGAAACCCTTTATTTACAGGTTCCAACATTCTCTTTTAACTGCAAAACATGAATCTGAAGAATTGTCAAAAATACATCCCAATCTAAAGATTTCTTAGGAGTTTATTTAACCTCAAAGCAAACTTTTTTTTTCCTGAAGTTTTGTCTTTAATAATAAATGGCAACACATTCAGAGTAATCCAGATAGCAGTGAGAAAGACCAGAACTATCCTACCTTCCAAAATTTGAAAGGTCTTACAGAGGAAATCTTTTACCATTTCCATTATCTGTCYGTGAAACCTCAAAAGCAAGGGAAAATTCAGATCCAAAAGATTTTGTCCTGCTAGTACACTGTTTTGTGATGCCTTTGGATAGAGAGGTGCCAAATTTGCTTTGAGAAATAAATAGAAAAACCAAGATGTTTCACACTGCTCTTCAGGAGACCATTTCCAGTTCTGGAGGAAGTGCAAAGTACCACTTCAGTGACTAGTAACTGAACATGAAGGAAGTATTCCTGACTGCTGTAGCAATAAGATGAGACATGTTTAATTTGAAAGAGTAACAGTATCATTTTGCACCTTGCTATTTATCCTTGGAGATGTGCAGTACAAAACGGTGACATTCACAAGGCCAAATAATGAGACTATAAAGCTTTTTATGAGCCATAAAGTAACTTCCTCCTCTCCCAATATATCACTGAAGGAACAAGGAGTTCTTGACATGCATACAGTGTGGAGATGCTGAGCTCCTAGAGGAAGCAATGCTAAGCTGAGTGGCAAAGGAGACTTCACAGGAAGCATTAATGCTGATTTTATTCAGACTATGTTAAATAAACTACACTATTTTCTTTTAAAAATTTACTAACACATTTTGATCATGAACAAATGTTTCATTATAAATCTAGTTGGAACAGTTTAAAGAGCTACTGCCCACCTCTTAGACGCGATTAACTGACCTTGTGGGAATCGATCCATTTCAACACAAACTCACATAACTTGGACAGCTTCAGTGGTGGTACAAATTACCCCATTTAATTTGTACTGAAACCGAACTGCAGCATTCAGACAATCAGTTCCCAGCAATCTCCAACAAATATACAGTTATTTCTCCATCTCAATGCACATGAAAGTGTGTTCCTCCATTCTTTTAGAAACATTTTAAGTGGTAATGTATATGAACACTTGTTGGAATTCAAAATTACTTTGACAAATTAAAGAAATAGGAAAAGGAAACAACAAAAATGAAAGCTCTACCCTATTAAAGGAGATGTCAAATACAGAAGAAGCAATGCTGACAAGGAAACAATATGGCACAAGATCTTTGGGTGAGAAAAAGGTCTAACAGATCACAAAACTAAATCAGTCAATAGTGCAATGCTATATATATATATGTGTGTGTATGTATATATATGTGTGTGTGTGTGTGTGTGTGTGTGTGTGTGTGTTTTGTTTTGTTTTGTTTTTTTAAGGCATATGAACAGGAATGCCAGCTAGGATAAAGCTTGTGATTTCTCAGTTCATTTTGTACAGGTACTGCCTCTTCTGGAGAACTATTTCCAGTTTTCTGGACTATCCCTCAAAAAAAATGCAGACAAAATAGAACATGTCCCAGGGAGACAATGAAGAAGTTGACATAACATATCCAGGAGGAGACACAAAGAATTGGGTTAGTTTAGTCCAGAGAAGGAAATAAAGTGAAGACTTTTTAAAAAAAGAAAAAAAAGAGAGAGAGAGAGAGAGAGAGAGAGAGAGAGAGGGAGACATGATATATGTGATTACTAGTAATGGCATGGCGATCATTGCTCTCCATGACAACTTGAAGAGTAAGAAAAAGCAGTCTCACATTTAGCAAAGAAAATCTAGGTTGGATATCAGGAAAGCACTTTCTAAATCTATTCAGTTCCTCTGAAGGCTTTTAAAGAGGATTGTCAGTGAGTAACTAGGTATAATTAACACTATATCAGTGCAATGGGTTGCACTTGAGCTCTTGAATCCATTCCAGCCCTACTTTTGTATTATTCTGATACTCAGTGCCTTGGCTTGCAAGTGCTCCATTGAATTTAATTGTTAAAAGATTACTATTTCTAGGAAAGAGTGATCTCCATTTGAAGGCAAATGGGGGCACAGAAAAAGGGATTTGAAAAGAATCCTGCTGAACAGTCTGGTAAATTAATCACAAATCCAACGAATGTCTTTTCTACTAATCAAATTACTCATATATACCAGTTAAAGGATATTTACATCTCAAACATAAGATCTTTCAGGCTGAGAACTGCACCTGTCCCTCTTCACCAGTCATTCCAAATAAATTCAGAATAATTTCCACTGTTTTAGGAGCTGTGCTGAATTCTCACACTTCAGCTGAGAACAGAATGGGGATCAAAAAGCACAAGAAGCAATGCCGAGGATCCTGTCTTTCCACAGAGAAGCTGTCAATTCTGTCAACAGCAGTTAGATACACTACGCATGGACAGAAATTACATATCATTACAGACATTTTGGTTAAATTACCATCCCCGCAACAAACCTGGCATGTCGGATAGAAGCAATTGCACTACTGAATTCACTGTCAATGCTTCGACAGTTGTAGAATTCTTCATAGGCTGGCCTGGAAGAGCCTTGATATTCAATGCGGCTGATGCGACATATTCCCACAATCAGGATGATCAGCATCAGCACAAAGGCGACACAGAGAGCCCCGATTATAATGTAGAGGGAGTGACGAGGCATATTCGTTAGGCTCTCCGCCATATGCCCAGACTTCCACTGCAGATCTGCCAATACGAAATAAAAGGTTATTATTAATTAGTACTTTATATTCTTCCTGCTGAATAGAATTATTTTGTGGCATTCACTTTCAGTATTTCTGCAGAGACTTTTGAAGCTTAAGATATGCAACATTAACCTTTTCAGGTCCCGCTACAGCTATATTGCCATGCCTAATGTGCAGCAAATTTATATAGCACTGTTCTGATCCTTCACCAAGCTCTTTCATAGCCTTTTAAGGTGAGATGGGACTCACTCACCTAGTTTGATCTCCTACATAATCCAAATCATAGCATGTCATCTAGTTACTCTTGCATTATGTTTCACTAAATGATATGCTCTATAAAGACAGACAGTTTTTATTTAAAAACTTCTAGTAATGGAGAAACCACAAATTCTCTGGGCAGTTTGTTCCAATAGTTAGTAAACCTTTCTATTAAAATGTGTGATTTAATGTTTATTAAACATACTTGCTTTTTCATTTGAAGCATAGTTTTTTATTATGTCTACCTCCACTAGACTGCAGACTTTCATCCCTAGAAACCACTGTTCTCCCAGAAGTGCTCCAGTACTCCTATTCTTGCCTGAACCTTTTTTCAAAGAGAGTCAAGAGAGAGATCGTTCTCTTTCTGCAATAGCTTTTCTCAACTCTTGAATAATTTTGTAGGTCTCTYCTGTACCCACACTATTTTCAACATCCCTTAAAAAATAATGAAATAAATAAATACATAAATGCAGTGTTCTATTATCAGTCTTCCAAGCATTCAGCACTTTCAAAGACACAGGRATAAAAGAGGTTACATATCCTTGTTCCTATTAACTGCTCCCTTCACTATAAGTTTAAGGGCCCTATTAGGTCATTTTTGTCACCCCTCCTCACTGGGAGCTCATGCCRAGGGCTTTATTCACTGCCACTCTGGAATTTTGCATGGACCACTGTTTACTGGATACACTTCCCGCAATGGCTTGTTTCTAACCCACTTACGCTGCATCCGGCTGTGTTAAAGCACACTTGGCTTGAATCAGCTGAGGATAACAAATGATTCAGATCACTGCATCAGTGGTCTGTTCTCAATCATTATTTACCAACAGATAATCTGATTGTTGTCTGCAAACATATTAACTGTCTTCATTTCTTGACCATGTTACGTTTTTCATTCAATAGCCTTCARCTCGCTTGGACTAAAAGTGTTAAACAAAGTGCTATCGCTATCTGAACTTGCTTAATTTAAATAACAAAAWATATATATATATTTTAATTTTTGTATAGACAATCAAGGATGGATTAGGTTGAAATAACCTCCCAGTACATATCAATGTTCTCACTAGTTTACAAGCATATATTCTCTAACAATCTGCAAAAACCTACAGCCAARCTATAAGACAGTGTACTGGATAGCAAAAGTTAGTAAGATCAAACTGATTATACGCAACTCTAGCATCAAGCCTTATATGTTTTTTTACATTAACAAGGACCCCATTATTTAAAATTTTATCAAGACAATTTTCATCAATCTCCTGTGATGTATTGATAAAATATGGGTCACTTGAAGAGAAAAAAAAAGTGTCTCTCTCCAAGAGAGATCCAGAGGTAGACAACACAGCCCTAGTAGTTTCCTCATACAATGAATGCACGACACTTTGCTCAAGAAACCTATTACATTTTGCACTAACATTCAGTCCTTCATTCAGTCCCACTTCAGTCCTTCCCAAGGACGATATAAGAGGTTCCACTCTTTGAATGGTGTGCAATCATACTTGAAAGGTTTCATTTTTAGAACACATTTGGACATAAGGATCCTTCCACTTAAAATTCTTGTACTCAAGAAAAACTGCCTCTCTTATTCCTCTTCTAAGGTGCATGGCGCCCTGGAGAACACAGCAAGGCAGATGCACAACCTCTTGGAGAACCAGTACTTCAAGGACAAGCAGGGCATCTCACAAGGTGCTACAGCATTGGGCCCATTGGAGCTTTCCTTCAAGCAAACTTCCCCTCAGACTTCTCAAAGGGGACCTTAAAGCAAAGCTAATTTGGAAAAGACTTCTTGCATTTTATCTATTCCAAATCATCATCTTTAAAAACATTGCTGATGCCCAAACTAATGGCAGAGACTATCAATAGTCTGTGTCCTCAGCTCTGGTTTTCTCTCAGAATATTTCCAGTTAACCCCAACTTCCTCTACTGTTTATTTTCATACCAGGAACGGACTTGATGAAACTCTTGACTACAGAAATTTGACACTCTGAGAAAGCTATTTGTAGCAGGTGACTGCTCCCCCCCTTTTTTTTTCCCCCTCCAAACAGACTTCTGCTTTTCACTGCCTTGGAAACTTCCTCTACTTAATGACAAACACAGTCTGGGACCCGGGCTGTCACGCAGATGCTCTGGGGATGTTCAGATTATTTTAGGAGCCACCTCTCGGGGATTTTGATGATGACAAGTAACTGATTTGAGCACTGTASTTAAAACCACAAGTTTAGCAGCATCTGTGGATAAAGTCTCCATCTATGGCAGAAATACAGGGCGCAGAYAGAGACTAGTTGGGAGAACATGTGGGATACACGAGGGCAGAACTTGAAGAAATGGTCGCTCTCCGCTGGCAGCAGGGAAAGGCTGTCCTGGAGCTCCTCTCGAGCACAGGGCTGCTTGTTTGTGATTTCTGCTTCAGACATCGATAAAGTTTTGATCAGTCTGACTCATTCTGTGATTTAATGTTTCTGCAACGCTCTTGCTGCCGTTTGCTCAGTCTGCCCGTGAGGGCGCCAATACAGCTGTGCTGGGTTCAGTTTCGCAGGGAATTCTATTTTTGTTCTGCTGCACATTTGTCACACGCAGTGGTTTGTGTCAGGTTGTCAGACCAGGCCAAATTCAGATCTAAGGTAAGGAGATCTGTGGCAAGGCAGTTCTGTTTTAGACTCCATGTCTGATGTTGCTGGATGATAAGGGTATGAGGAATTTCCTCAATTCTTCTTCCCCAGATAAAAATACAAAGATTAACAGCTTATACTCCAAAGATTAGAAAGAATATGCAACAGCTCAAATTTACAGTGCTCTCAGTTATCATAGTACAGCTAAAAAAATTAAGAATTAGATTTCATTGAGCACCACAGTTTGTACTACAAATACTCTGTAACAATAGTTCCCAAGTAACAATATAGTTTGGCTTATCTTGCTAACTATACTAACAGGTAGTTAACAGGCAAAAGTAATGATATTAACAAATAACCAGCAGGCATTAGCAAATTTACATAAGATGTTTTGTAAGGGTTTTTACACTGAATGGTTTATCATCTTTTTGGCCAAATGCATTTCATTTTAAAAGGACAATTCTCCTTATAATAGAGACTGATTAAATCCTATTGTTATTAATTAAAAATTGCTAACACTGAAGAGGACTACAAGATGATATAATAAATATCAAAGTTCATTGCTAAGCAAATTAAATCCACCTCTTGAGTATTTTATGGTATACAGAGCACTTGACAAGAAACAAAGGAGTACGATTTAAAAGAAGATAACTCTGAATCTTGTTATAGTAGTCACTTCCCACTGATAAAGCAGATTGCTGGTGAAAAAAAAATGGGAACTACCAAGAATAAAGAGCTACTACACAAAAAGGACTAAATACCATCATCTTCCTTCACGGCTAATAAAAGCAACTCTCAAAAGATAAAATGTGATCAGTTTAGTCAATTGTCTCTGTAACACCAGCTCACCCCCATCTTGAGAAGTATGAAGCTTAGCTCCAACATATGTCCTTCTCCTGCATTCAGAGGGATGGTCCAAGACAGAGGAAGCCAGTATACAGTGTTTAAATTTAAATTTCCAATCATTATGCACAAATTGCTGAAGCAGTATGATGGAGAGATGAACAGATGAACACTAAGAAATTCAATCAATTAACTGAACAGAAATCCACTGCACCATTGACTAAGCTTCAATGAGCTCAGTCGTGCTGCACCCATTTATAAAGGAGCTGGATATGGCCTTTCTACTTCTGTAGACATGATCAGAATTGTACTTGGATCAGCTGGTCAATTCTCAGCTCAAAGAAAGAGACGGAGCAAAAGAACTTCCCATGGATACATAGTACTCTCTCAAGAAAAAGAAAAAAAAAATCTGAAGATCAAAATGCTTTCAAATCCTTCCTACAAAGTGATTTCTTCAGAAATCAATCCCTCTCTATTTGCATAATCCTTTATATACCTGTTGAAATCCAAGCTCTTTAGTAAAGCTTCCATAGCTTTGAGTATAAGCCACAGCATTGATTACAGAGGCTGCATCTTTGTACTAATATCTGACTATAGTGAAGTACCATGGTATCTCATGGACAATACATCATACTTTGTCAAAGTGACTTTAGTAGTAAGGGAATGCATGACATTTGCTGAGGTTATGCTTTGTGAAGAAACTATTGTCAATCCTCAAATCTTAAACTTGTTTTTCAAAAAAACATGTCTACATAACTGTACAAATATTCTTTCCCGTTTTCATTCATGTAAAGCTAATCCAAGCCAGAATTTTATAGATTACATTTTTTATATTCCTACTAATGTAAATATTTTACATTTTTAATCAGAGCATATATGCAGTCTATTAGCTATCTTAGCTTTTTTGATTAAAAAAAACACCATAATTTCAACCTCTTCAATTGAGAGCAGTTGACACGAACAACACTATAGAATTTCTTCTCCAAAAATTTAGATGGAAAGAAAAAGTCTAATATTTCTGGCTAAAGATCAGCCCTGCAATGGTATCAATGTCATTTAACACTCAGACAATTCTCTGCCTTCTGTTGCAGCAGTCATAACATAAAAGAGCAAATCAGTCAAAAAAAAAACTTAAAACAGCAACAACAAAGCTCTGTTGTTCCTCCCTATTGTCCTAACATACATCAGGAGTGTGTGACATGAACAGAAGTTCCAAGCTGCTGAGCAGCCRTCCAGGCCGCTGAGGCTCAGGTATAGTCAGGTGCTATGCAGAGAGGAAGGTCTAAGTGGAGACAATTGCCTCACTCAAGAGCCTTATCAGTAAAAGCTCATCTGCACACCACACAGCATGAATAATATGGTACATATAGGCTACATAGCATAACAGCATCATGGTCCTGAGACTTAAGCAGCCTGCAAAGCAGCAGCGCATGCCATTCACAGAGACAACAAAAAGGCAGTGCTGTCACCATCTCTAGACTAACTAGCAATGTTATTCTGCAGTCCTCACATTTGGCAGAAGGCAAAATATTTCAACAGACTTTGATTCCATAGATTCCCAGAATGAAAGAGGATTTTCCAAAGTAGGCTGGAGGCTGGTTATCCTTCCATGCAGGCATCATCATCATAAGTGATTTTTAATTGTGTTGTTCTGTGATTAAGCGCCAAGACTGAATTCACAACCAACAATTAAAGGAAGATGAGGTCACAAGCCAGCGAGTGCTTTTACTGTAAAGCTTTGGATTTACAGCATCAGTCCRGATGTGAATGAAGTTGTATTTTGAGTGAAAACAAGGGTCAATGTCAAGAATAGAAATAAACCTCAAGAGCAATGAATATAAGTTTAAGTAAAACTTACAGGTTTAAGCAACAAGAAAAGCTTGAAATCTTTGTGCAAGTGAGACAAAAAAAATTTTTATTATTATTCCATGCCTTTGGGTAGTCATGTTCTTATGAATGTACAGTAGGMGTTTTCCAAGTCCCTCTCCTTTTTACTTTTTAATCTATCACTTATACCTGCAACATTAACTGTACTGAGTAGTATAAACCCCCTCACACAGCCCTGTGTATCTGTATAATATCTTGAGGGGTCCACGACCACAGTATTTAAGTATTCAAGTAGTCAAATATATAGCTAAACTCTCTACTAAAGGTGACACCTGGAGTTCAAGAACAGGACTTCAGCAAAATATAAAGCAGCTCTGTGAGCAGCAGAACTAATGAACCCTAATTTCAGTTTTAACTCTTCCACAGTTGAGCTTCCTACTTTCTTCCTCCAACAGACTCTCCAGTGTTCAAAAAGGGTTTACACAGAAGCTTTTCTCTCTGCTAAGAAGTGAGAGCACTCTGAAGCCCTTCCTTCCCCAGACCTGCTAGTAGGGCTTCCCTAAGCTATTCTTACTAAATTCTTATGAAATATTTTTCTTGGAAATGTCTATCTTTCTAAAAAATCTGGTGGAAATAGGAAAAGAGTCTGCTGATGAAGGAGATAAATATATGCATACAGTCACAGCACAACTACATAGGTTTGTTTCCTTAGGCAAGCAAGCTTAAACTTGTTTTGCAGAAACACTACCAGAACTCCAGACACTCAGAAGTCAATACAAATCTGTTAGTACCACAGTTACAGTGCTATGGAAGTATACTTTATCCAAAGTAAGTATGAAATAAACTCTGAGGTTGAAATATATTTTAAAAAGAAAGGAAATTTTTAGTGCCCAACTGTGAAATCGCTTCTCTGAAAATCTGGTCCAACAAACCTCAAAGCAGGGCATCAGAAACAGAAGTTTCTAACTTATACGACCACTTTCACTGGTCATGATCACTAAGACAAAATGCACTTAACAGAATTTCAATAATTTACAGAAGATTCAGGGTATTTGTGCACCTAGGTACTAAGAGACGATAACAAATTTCTTTGCTATAATCTCTATACCATTTTTTGAAGTTTTTGGACAACTATCTACATACATATTAAAAAAATCCTTATAAAGTTTTATAAACTTACGTATTTCACAGTTTGCGCCAACCCATCCATGTGGACAGTGGCAGGTATAACCATTGGGCTGATCTATGCAAGTTCCAGCATGGTGACAYGGGTTGCTGTCACAGTCGTTGATATCAACTTCGCACTCTTCACCTTATATCATGAAAAAAAAAACTTCCATATAGCAGCTGTATCATATCAGGTATGCCATCAATGCCATTGGTATGCTATGAATGCCATTCATTCTCGGGATTTCAAAATTATTCTATAAATATTTCAAGAATTTAGTCTCACAGACTTATCTTCCTTCCATAAGGATATATTATCCTCATTCAACCAGGTGAAAATAAAATCTGAAGTCCGAGTGACTTGATTAACCTCACTCAGATTCTCTCTCATTTCTTTAAACATAAACATGTTTCCCTCTCTCAGTCAAACGGGATATAAATTTACCATGTATATTCTGAAGTGCTATATAGCAACTACAATTATAATGTAGATAATCGGTGCTGCAGAGAAACAGCCATTGTACAACAGAAAGTCAAATCTTTTTTTAAAAAAAGATTAGCACAGAACTAAAAGCATCATTTGATCTACAAAACAGCCATGAACAGATTCATCTATTACCACCACATTGGATATTACCTTATAAGACTAACAGAGCATCAGGTTGTAAATTATCTTGATAGCAGATATTTGGACTACACCAATCACGTCAGTTTAAATACAAGGCAAAGGAATTAAACAGGCTGCTTCCCGTTACTCTAAAAGTGTATATTGATTCACAACAAGCACTAAAAGACTTTTAGCAATTGCATATTAAGGTATCAGAATGAGTTCTTTCCTCAGCTCACAGTAACTAATAGGTCAAGGTTAACACATTTTCCAGTTTCAACAGTGTCCAATTAGTATACTGGCTCACCTGGTAGTCTTCAAAATGTTATTTTTAAAATGTAATCTACTCTTAAGCAAAAATGTCACAAAGAATGTTAAATAGGAGTTAGCTTAGTGAATTCTCTTTAGCAACAGATATTTTGCTGCAAAATTTTGAAGTTCAAAACAGTTGTAACATCAACAACTTTGTTCTTGCAAGATTGATTACAATTCAGTAATGTTCAAATTAATTTGTTTCCTTGAACAAATATTGTGTTATTTGGCATCTGGGCACGGTGAATAACAATTAAACATTCTGTATAATTTATAATTACTTGCCTGCATATCCAGGTGAGCAAATGCAAGTAGCATTTAGACCTTCACTGTCACAAGTGCCACCATTCTGACAGTTGATGTTAATACAAGGATCTTTGTATAATTCACAGTGCCTTCCTGAAAAAAATTAACAACTGCTGTTAACATTAACCACACTGACAGTCTGAAATGAGTATGTGCGATGTCTTCATTCCACCTGGATGAGAGCAATGATGTGCAACTTCAAAGCCTGATCGTCCCCTGCAACACTCATCAAATGAAAAGCAAGATGTTGAAGTCGGCGAGATTAGCCATTGTAAATCAATGCTGTATAAGACTAAAGACGTACGTTTTATGGTGGCTGAACTTTAACATGCATGCCACCCCCCATGCCCTCTCTCATCGAGGCTTTGGGACAAAGGAGTCGGGGAGCGGAAGTTGCCTTTGCTCTCCAACAAGAACTGGTGGATGATCTAGGGAAAAACAATGCTGCTGCTGATCAGCTACTCTTCAACAGGATTTAAACTGTAATTTTCCTCAGTAARAAGTTTATGTATTTATGTTTTTAATAATGAACATATGTAGTCTGAAGTCTTTTACTGACTTTTGAGGAAACTGAGAAGAAATATCACTTGATAAGCCAGTAAGAAATCAATTTGTTCAAATGTATAGCTAAAAATGAACACTTGGGTTGGTCACCTTCAAGCCCTTGTCTTTGATGTCTCGTTTTCACATGTAWGTTACGTGAATTCATTAGTTTTGCTTTGTAGAAGATTGTACTATCTGGAAATACGAAWTAAAAGCACAGCAGATTGCCACCTGGGGATTGGGAGAGAGGATCTAATGCCACTACTTAACGCATCATTTTCTCCGAGTCTACTTTCCAGATAAAAATAGAAAAATCGACATGTGAATGATCTAATCAGTATGCGAATGGCAAAGAAACACGAACAAATAAATTTGCTTATGAGACTAATGAAGGATTGGGAGGACTTGATATATAATTTATCTACTGCAGAAAAATTCACTTGCATTGAAAATACCTGCTCAAATTTATCCATTAATGTTAGGTTTAAGCCTAGGACTAAGTCTTATTAGCATTCTTTGCTTGGGCATGAAGCCAAAATGACCATTTGGCTAAAATAAAAAAAAATACCTTCAAGTTTTCCCATTCTTAAACTTACTGCAACAGTTYCAACAAACTAACTAAAAAGCAGGGCACTGCTTTTTCTGAACACTTCCACGTGAATACATTTACAAGTTACAAGCACTCATTTTTCATTTTTTAAGGTGGCTAATATTTATACGTCCTTGTTGTCAGTACAAACTGTAAAGATGCAGAATCAATCAAAAGAAGCATAAACTCATATTGTTTACTGCATACAAAAACTGTAATACAACTTGGACATCAAGAAAATGTTTCTAAAGACAAGGTAGTGAAAGATACTGCAGGAATATGTTGCTTGTGGAGATTACAGAACCTGCAGTGTTGGAAGACTGCAAGAAGAAGTCAGACAAATGCATRTAAAAATGGCATAAACATAGTTGATCTTGCCTCACTCCTCCTCAGCCTCTTTCATGAGTATCAATTTTATTGCATAGGAACTGGAAAGCTGGTGAATTTGAAGTTGCAGGGTTTGAGAAGCAGAACTATATATGAGTAAAATTAGCAAGAAAACAGAGCCATTTGGGGAATGAATACGTGAAAGAAAAACATTACAAAAATGAAAGAAATATGGCAGAGGGACGCACACAAATTAATAAGTGAGCAGATTAAAAGTAATGGTTCTCTACCATTCAACATTTTGCAGCACRAGAGCAATGGAAATGTATATTAAAAACAGTTATTAAAACACAGTTAAGAGCAATAATCAACAATTATGAAAAAATAATGTATTTTAAATATGTATTTACACTCACTACACATCGCCTGAAACCATTTGGTCAGCCTGTCAGCAGCAAAAAGTCAGAGCACTCTAGTTTGAGCACCAGAAGCCAGCAGAGCAATAAGCCCACACGCGCATGCTGCTGTAGCCTTCAGTGCAGACCAGCGGTAACACCTCTGCTCTATTTGCCAGACAAGAGATCCAAAACAGTCAGGCAGGGGTGCAGAGGGACTGCAGACAGGAGAGGTCTGGGCTGATATTGCTAAAACTGAGGCCTCTAATTGCCCACAGACTACCTTGAGCCTGGCACCTCAGCCCCACTCATCAGTGCGAGCAAGTACCATCAGCCTGGAGCACCAAAGAAGGTGTCCTCACGGCCAAAAAGGGCTCGCAGGAGTGGCATGCCCCTGCTGGCACCCGAGGCAGAGAGACCTTCTYATGAGCCAGGTGCTGTACACACAGTGCTTTTGTTGGCACATCCAGGTAGGTTGAGAATATAACATAAAGGCATAGCATTACAGTTAAGGGCTCTTTAAACTGTCATGAACATGAACAACAGAGTCATTTCCTCGCTAAGCCTCTGGAATGATGAATTCTTTATCTATTGTAAAGAACAGTGCAATCACCAGCACGAAATACATATTTAGCCTCAAGCAGCCACTAACTGAGTATTACTCCTCAACACAGCTAAGAATTGATACTCTTAATGAGAAAAATGCCTGGATAATGTTCCTTAAAACATAGTCATCCTATGTAAGAATAATAATAATAAATAAATATATATATACACACACGGACATAYATATATATATGCAATAGTAATATCAGATGGTTGTTTTCAAAATGTTCTGACAGCATGATTCAAAACAGAATACGCAAAGCAAAGCAGCATTTTAGCCCTCAGAGACATACCACAGAAAGCTGACATAGGTTATTTTTTCTAAAACTGAAATCTACTGCAAGATAAATGATTTTGTACAACAAAACAGGTACTTTTTCCCCTTTATTTTATAAATTTCTTAAGAAATTCTAAAATCAGATTCCATTATAACATATATATGATTAGATTCAGTTAACATGGGAGAATAGTTTCAGATCTACTACTTTTTTCAGGGTTTACACTTTATTTGCTTAAAATAAATACTTCCATTTTGAGTCCTTCATGACAAAATGTTTCAAATACTAATCTTTTATTACTGTGTTTTAAATTCACTTCACTGGAGAAAATCCAAAAAATGATTTGGGAAGCCCTCCACATAATGGCTTCTACCATTAACTGATGAAAAAAAATGTATCTTTCTTTTAAAAATAAATCACATTCTAAAATATCTTAAAAACAACTGAAAAAGATGGGTCTAAGAAGAACAGAGAGAAGCCATTTGTCCTCTTAAAAGGTCATATATTTCTTACACGATCAAATACCTATACAGACCAGCTCAATCTGAACTACTCACTTGGATAAGTATTATGGGATCAGGATCTACTTTTGTTTCCTTCTACTTTAGAGGATGGGATACTACCGTTTGTTTCTGCACAGTGGAATCTCTGCATATCTCAGTAACAGAAGCTAYGACAAAAACACGCAGAAAACTTCAGGAAGTTGGCGGTAAGATTACTTGTTACCTTCATACTCAGCAAGGCACACACATTCATAGCTATTGACGAGGTCTCTGCAGGTGGCTCCGTTCTGGCAGGGGGCAGAAAGGCATTCATTATATTCCTCTTCACAGTAAAGGCCATGGTAACCTAAAATCACATGAAGAGGAAACAAAACATGCTATGAAACACTTCCCAGTAACAGTCATCAATTAAGCCACTATAGATGGTGGGCAGATGTTTGTTTGCTAATTGAAATATACTGTGCAGACAGATACGTGTTAAGATGTCAGCTTTAAGGA
>NW_028185483.1:5458120-5536890 GCF_003343005.1 Rhea americana
CCCAAGCGCTAAACAGCAGTGAGGCAGTAAGCACAGAGGCAGGTGACCAAGGCCACCATTAGCAATGTAAATTACTGCACGCTGGCTGTAAAATGAAATAGTCTAATAACTACGTATCTACCAGTTCTACTGGCTACTCACACCACCGCAACTTTTCATCAGAKGGATGCTAATTCCACAACAGCAGTTAGAACGATAACGTATTTTAACTTCAGTGCTGTACAAGGGCGCTGCCAGCGCACCGCAGACGCGTTAAGATGCCCACTTTTCCACTTCCCAAGCCGTAGGCAGGCATTAGGGTCTGACTATACAGACAGGAAAGCAGAAACACAGAGAAGCTAGGAGGCCTCCTAATGGCCACTTACTGAATCAATTGTACCAGGAAGTAAAAAAGCCAGAGGTAATCCGCTTGAACTAGTGCTTTTCTCATGATTTAGTGTTCCTGTAAGATCATCGGTCTTAACTTGAAACTTCAACTTAAATGACTTTTTGTATACAGTGCACCAGGTCAAAGTAGTACTTATTCATATTAAGTAACAGTGTAAATTAGCATAGTGTAACAGAGGAAATAAGTAGCTACAACGCTAAAATACGTTTGCTTGATAATACTGAAATTATTAGTATTACTTGGTATTAAATATAAAGAACTATAAGCTTGATCACCTTAAAGACAACTACATTTGATATCAAGAAGCTTATTTTATTCTTCTTCAACAGACTCAGATTATATTTTTATTAACAAAAATCTTCCTCTCCTCTTTCCTCTACATCAGTTACACTTCCTTCTTTTCTTTTTTTAACATAAGGGCTGCTTTCCAACTCCAATAACAATGTCTCAATGTGTACCCAAATAATACATCAGCAAAACAGAAAATATTGCTCATGATGCTTAGTAAGTAGAAATAATGTATTTAAATGCAACATAAACATTGCTTTCTCCTTGATAGATCAGCATTAGCACAGAGAAATTGTAAAACTGCTGGTGTGTTTGACCAATGAAAGAAGTACTAAACGATTTGCTGAAGTCTTGCTGAAGAGTTTTCCCACTGCTCCCTTAAAGGTGCAGGATTGCTTCATTATAAAACTAAATTACCTTTATGGGAAGGTTCAGAACTTACACAGCAGTGACTTTCTGTTATGCAACAAAATTGTACATATGTATGTATGTATTAAATAAAATAGGCTTTTATCTTTCTGAAAGAAGTAGCAACTAAAACATACGTCTTTCATAATGTTTACACCCTTTTTGGAAATTTTAGCAAATGAATGAGTGAACAAACTATTGCATTTTCTACGACATCTATTCAACTATGTTCTGCTAACAACTGCTAGTCACAGCGCCTGCCTTAGGGCATCTCACAGCCTACCTGGGCAGCTGAGTAAATCAAAGACCAGGAAGTTAACATCAACTGCATCACCCAGGTAATTAACACAGATAATTGCACCAGTGTCTCAGCAAATGGTCAGGCCTCATCAAACTGCAGAACCGTCTCATCTTTAGCCATCCATGAAAGCGGAAGATAGAAATTCTAGCACATACTATTGTCCACAGGGTGATGCCAAAGACACTTTGTATGAAGTGATTGTTTCACCCTCTTTTCTCTTTCAGGTTGTTATTTTATAGTATGTGCCTGGCCTTGGAAATAATGTAGAGTAGGGATATTTTCTTTATCCTTTTTAAATAGAAACTTGCTTATATTCCTCCAAATCTCAATATTCTTGGAATTTATTTCTAATGAAGGCCAAAGTCACACACTGAAACAGGCAGTTTCAAATGTCTTTACATTAAAAACAGTTTCACAATGAACAATCATAGAGAAGCTATGTCACTGTACTTTGACACCATATTAGGACACCCGTCCCACCCCTACCATGGATTAATTTCAGTTCAACCAGTTACTAAACATCTAACCTTCCTGACTCTTCACAGTTGATGTTCCCCTCTCAACCTCTTGTGAGTGTGATGTAACACCATGAAAATACATTTGTAATTTATAATATAATACTGTGCATTGGAACACCATTTATATGTTCTTTAAAATCTTGATCTACTTCTTACATATACCTATAAAAGCAATAATAAATGAACGAAAATACCATGAATAAAGACACCATGGAGAAGAAGGCCTGAAACATGAAGTGCAAATTCTCCACTGTAATCGTATTTCTTAAGATAATCTCTAGTTAGTAATAAAACTTATGGACACAAAATGAATGCGTTCTTCATGAAAAAGGAACCCAAAGAGGGGCAAATTCTGATCTTAGTAAGTGCCAAACTATATTCACTCTCCTCGTCTAAGTTTTTCTTAAAATTATCACAGAGCCATAGAAAACAGGAGAAATGGTACCTCCAGGAACTCTCTCTCTCTCAACAATTATAGACAATTAAAAACAAGTGTCCAAAGGTGCAAGAGATGTTAGTAGTCCACAAGGTGTTATGTGCAATATTACCCATTTGCTTTTGCACAAAACTATCTTCTTACAGTAAACTTAGTATAGYAAACCTAGCGTTAGATTAGCAGCTTATTAASACACATTATAGAACCACATTCTCCCGAGCTGTTAGCCAAGCAATACAGAATTAATTAAGCTAAGCAGCACATTATTTTCTATTATAGTTTATCTAGCTTAGGATGAAATAAGATATCCTTATGTAGTGACATCTGTAGTCAATGTACAAACCACAGGAAATCTGAAAACTTAGAAGAAAAACATGTGGGATTTCCTTGTGTTCAACACAGGTATAATTAGGTATTTTGAGAACAAGTGTTTTGACATGCTGTTACAGTTTTCACCCCTCAGAGGGAACAGACTGAATTTTGTGACTGAATAGTTGTCTGTTTTCCAAAATCAATACATAATATCAATATCACCTCTTTACTATGCAGTCAAACACTGCACAGTGAGAGAAAAGTATTTTCTCTCTCCACGAGAGGGCAGATCTCACCTACACACACTGTTTCACCCTCACCGTCCTTACCCTGGTACCAACAGATTAATTTTACTTGAATTATCTGTGAATTGGGGAAGAGAAAAAAAAATCAAGCTAGTAGACATCATATAATTCTTAACAAGTATTTCTCTTTTGTATTATTGCTTTTTAATGATACTGATAAATTAGCCATGTATTATTTTGAATTCATATATGTACCTTCAAAAATTCAGCATAAATCATTTCTATACTTTTATTAGAGAAATTAAATGGGAACAGGAGCAGCTTTCATACGTAACTTTAGAATAACAGAATCTAGTATAGTTGCTCCCTCTTTTTCTAGTAACATTTTAAAGATTCCCTTGCTTTTATATTCATAAGCCATGCCAAATGCAGCTCTTAGCATGTAGAGACGGGATATCAATTCAGATATTGTTTCTTCCTTTCTATGTCCATAGAAAAGCTGTACACCCCAAAAGATGCAATGTCCTGAGCAAAAAAACACATTTGACATTACAACTTCAAATAGGGTGACTAAAATTATTAAACTCTTTTTTCCAGGTAATTACAAAAACAAGTTCTAGCACCTTTGCACACACAAGCAGAACCTGCTAATGACTGTCCCATTCTGATGGGCTCTCTTCAGGGGCTGGGGAACAGTCAGGGAACCTGAAAAAACAAAACAAAACAAAACMAAACCAAACCCAAAATCTAAAACAAAGGTTCCCCCACATTATTTCTTTTCCCTCTAGGCGACTATTCCATCTGCTACACCACTATAAAGACAGAAACAGCTCTATTGTTGCTCTTCTCTGGATTCCCAAATCTATCTATCTTAAACAACAGGGAGGCTGCCTTGAAGAGGCTGGATATTTGCCTTATGCTCTCTAGCATGATCTTCAGAGAGCTACATGATTAGGTGAACTCTCTTTGCTTGAYGGCTATGTTAAAAATTGCTCACGGAGAAAAGGTGAAATGGAAAGCACAATCTGGGTCAACACAACTGACAAAAAGAAGCCATAGGCTTTGTCAAAACCTCCAAGAGCAGTTGATGGGGCAAAAAGACACAGCAGGGTCTGCCCACCCCCTGAGAATATCTGCACTAGCAAGTTAACCAAACACAGAGGGAAAAGCTTCCTCTCCCTCTATAAATCAATAAAGAACAAAGTAGAAAGCTCTCGAAGCTTTTCTTTGATGCTAGGTCCTTTGCAGTGATTCCCAGAGCTTACCCTCACTTAACACTTTAACAAATCAAGATAGCAGGACAAAAATCCCGTATTTGTGGGAAGGTCTAATGGGATGCAATACGAAACAACTTTGTTTGGCAGAGAACTATATCAATTCATATATGATCCATCCTTAAATTCCTCAAAGAATTACGTATCATACAGTTAAAAAGGAAAAGAAGTATGTTCTGTTAAAATCTGAGACTATATAGCAACTAAATAAGTGAGAAATACAGAAAAGCTGCTCCAGATGGCAGGAGGGTAGGAAGGCATGCTCATCAGCCAAGGCCAGATTGTGTAGAAGGTTTTCTTAAAGCAGAGGTGGGAGCAGGAGGATGAAACAGAGGCAAAAAAGGGCTCCCATGCCTAAATTAACCTAAAGCCACTTCTGACAGAGCTTCCATTTCCTGCCCCAGCTCCAAAATATGGGAAAGGAAAAGAAACAGCAAAGAAAAATTGGTACTGCTATGGAGAGATGTTGGACCTGCCTCTGCAGATGCCCTCAGATAAACCTGTCCTCCCTGTCTGTTTAATTAAGCTACATGAGCAGAAAGCCTGGGTAAAGGAAACATACTCCTAGGTATTACATCTGAAGTTGCCACTATTCTTCATGCCCTGAAGAGTGCTCCTCTTCTTTTTAAATGTTGATTTTGTGCTATTGTATATATTTATATAGTAGAGGGCATGTATTTATGTCCGTACATGTGATTTGTGTTTTCAAACTTCATTCCTCTGTCTTTAAGCAAACCAAATGCAAAAGTTCATTGCTATATGAAGTTACTCAATTTCTAGATAGATTTTTCTTTTACTTTGGCTAGACAAAATTATAAAGAAATTCAGGAATTAAATGAATGTTTTGTGAAAAGACACAGTAGGGATCCCATCAGTTTCATGAATCAGACCCTAAACAAACAAACCAACAAATGATCACAAGAATTTTTCTTAAATCAAGAATTGTTCTTGAACAGGTGATAAGCATGAAAACCCAAGGCATTTAAACTATGAATCAGATGTTCAATATTGGGTATTTCTTTTTTCTCTCTAGAGAACTAGGTAATAAGGACTCATAATTATTTATTGCCAGCCTCTCCAAAATGTTTTATCTTGGGATGATCCTTAGAACTGTGTAACTCTACACAGCATGACCCTGAGCTCTGAACAAGACAGACTGAGGAGACCCAGTGAAATCAACACAATTTCACATGGATTTCAGGATACACTCACATGATTCCAGCTGCACAACTGTGACCTAAAAGGACAACACGCAATTCATGTCCAACTAATAAACTTCTTTTAATCTCACTAAAACTATACATATTATATCGCACTAGATGGCAGACAGGCAGTATGCAAACACATGACAGGAAATATTTCACCCAGTAACAAAAATCCTTGCTTTCAGCAAATYGTTTCTGCTCAAGGTTGAGTTTGTAGCCTTAGATTTTTCCCCTCCCCAGTTCAGTCCTGTTCTTATGAAA
Organism: Rhea americana; assembly: GCF_003343005.1. NCBI lineage: Eukaryota > Metazoa > Chordata > Aves > Rheiformes > Rheidae > Rhea > Rhea americana. The sequence goes on from NW_028185483.1 coordinate 5,463,757, forward strand.
GCTAAGGATGTAAAAAGTCTAAATATAATACAATTTCTTGTTAAAAACAACAGTAAGGCTTCTCTGAAAACTGAGAACACAAATACCACGGGTATGTCACTTGAAATTATACTGGCTGATCACATTTGGGTATGTAAGCATACAATTAAAAGTTTACTGGTAAAATTTYATGTGCAATTAAAAAACAATACATATAATACCTACTGCTGTATGTATTATTGTACAGGCTTTTGAATTTCAGAGAGCCCTCCCAGCAGGRCATTTGAAAAAGACCTATATTCAACTGAGAAATGGCTTACATGTTATTTTGCTTTTCCATTTTGAAAACGGAACATTAAAAAACTATTTTTCAAGTTAACTTACACAAATCAGCTTTTCTATATGCGCTATTAGATCATGTTGGTTATCCGAAACCATGCTTACAACAAGAGCCAAGCTAACCGAATCAGTTACAAATGAATGGTTGTGTGTATTCTACAAATTTCACATATACGCAATTATGACTATCATTTATCATTCCTCAGATCTGCACATTGGTCAGAAAGCATGGAAACCAAACTGCCTACCAGGCAAGACGATTTTCACGGATCTTGGGTTAATTAGAACTGTTTAAAATTCCTCTTGTTTAATTTTTGAGGCAGAAGTAACACAGAGGAAAATCCAGCTGGCAGCATATGCCAGCTGGTAAAAACAGTGCATAAAGGAAGAAGGCATTCAGGTTGCAGTTATAAGCAAAATGCTGCAGTCCTTTTCCTTCATAATAAGAAATGTTATCACCTCTCAGATACTCAGAAAAGGAGCACTGCTTCCTAGGCCTGAGTACAAAAAGTTAATGAAATTGATGGGTTCTGAAGGTTTTAAAACAGCATGTTTCAGACACACTATAAAAATCAATAAGAAGAGAGTTCTAAAATGTCACTTGATAAAATTATTATTAATATATCTAAGAAATAGTGTATATGAATGCAGTGATAGGCYTGAAAATGAAAGATCACCATAAAAGAATTGTGCAATCTAGGAGTTGGCACACTGCGGCTGACAGTCTGGAAGCCAGGAAGCCTCCAGCTCTCAAGAGGCAGAGATCATTTCTTTCCCACTAATATATGATAATCTCTCTATRCAGTCAGAATATTTATTATTAACCCTTGATAATGGTACCAGAACACAAATCATATTCATTCTTTTTGCAAGTAATAGAAACAGTGACTGCTAAGGTCTCTGCAAGCAAAACTGTAAACAGAACTCAGCTTTTTAATACAGCAGAGGCATAATTCATCTACTTTATCACATTGCCTTTTGATGAAGATATCAAAAATGTGTGAGAGCCCATGATCTACACCCCTACTTTAGTTAYTTAGGAATTCCAACCTAGGAATCTGCAAATTTAGCTGTTAATGGGTGCCTTATAAATAATTATGCAAACTGATGGYAAAGCATGTGCCATGCTGTCTCCTAAATGCTGATCTACAAAGAAGTTGACAACCATTTATGGGTTACGCTTTTAACYCCTACGGATAAAGTCTGAAGATAATTGGTTTGAAACCTGCTGATAACCTATGACGCAAAAAGACCCCCGAAAACCCTCCAAAAAATCCATCCTGCAAAAACCATAATGGAAAATACATAATAATGAAAAGACACAAGAAAGGAGGAAACAATATTAATTATTACTACCTTGCTACAGCTTAAATGTAATTGTTTAAAATTCTTTTGAAATAAACTATCCATTTATCATTGAGAAATTAAAGACATCTCTCACAGTTTGGCACTTAGCTCTTCTATCTTAAGGAAGTAATATTTCATTATTTGCAGAGGGAAGCATTTCTAGAACAAACATGCACTTTTAAAAAATAAAGTYTACATTCTACAAAAAATTACAGTTTACAAAATGTTTGGAAATACATAAGTCAGTTCCTTAAATGCTTCATATAACTTTTCACATATGGAGCAATACAAAAGAGTTCCACTAATGAAGTGTCACATWGGCCCCCAGATGCAACCTCTCTGACTCTTGATCTGGCAAACTCTTATTTGCACAAATCAAAGTAAGTTTCCATAATATAAGAGAGGTGTGAGATTCTTTTTAATCCCTGAGTGAAAAAAAAATATTTTGAACATAGAATCATGGAATCRGTAAGGTTGGAAGGGACCTCTGGAGATCATCTAGTCCAACCTCCCTGTTCAAGCAGGGTCACCTAGAGCATGTTAGACAGGGYTGCAKCCAGGYGGGCCTTGAAYATCTCCAGAGAAGGAGACTCCACAACCTSTCTGGGCAACCTGYTCCAGTGCTCTGATACTCTCACAGTGAAGAAATTCCTCCTCATATTCCGGAAAACTTGCTGTGGTTCAGTTTTTGCCCATCACCTCTTGTYCTGTCGCATGGGACTACTGAAAAGAGTTTGTCCCTGTCCCCTTGACGCTCTCCCTTCAGGTACTTACAGACATTAACAAGATCAGAACAAAACTGATCAATAACTTTTACTCAGATTTAGGTGATAAATTTTAGGGAAAAGAAAAAATTTATTTTGCCAAGAATATTTAGCTAGCTTTTCTTTTTGCTGTTTGAACTGCAAGCAAAGTGCATGCTGGAGAAGATTAAAGCTTCCCAGATTTCCTTCAAATCAGAAATATCTGTCTTTCCTACAATGGATGACCTCTGAAAGAAATCTCATGCTGGACAGCTCCCAGTACTTCAGAAGCAAATTTTTACACTAACTGTAAGTCCAGATTTCTGGGGACTTTTCATATCTTCTCATAGATTATGCAAGGCCATAGCATCTCTTTTTGTGTTTCAGCTTCTACAATTCAAAGCATTTGCTTCTGTCAGTTCTTTTCAGAACTTGTTAGAGCATGCACAGCACTGGTATTCTTAACATAGTTCTTCATGAGTCTTTACTTTTTTAATTAAACGTAGTTTCAGTCATATACTAGAAATCACTTAAATATCAGAAGACACTGAAATACTTTGATCACTTTCCCTGTTGTCCAGTTAGGAAGCTCCTCATCTCTACAGTTTCTCCAGTCTCTGCAAAGATGTTTCTTAACCATGCTCTAACTGCTTCTACTGTGAATAGCTAGATAAACAGCAATTTGATGTTCAGAAGCTGAACAAATTAACAAAATACTAACTAAAATCAAAATCAAAACACACTGCGAGAACACTTCAGGAATAGTGCTGTGAAACCAAGCGAACATGCTGTGGCTTCCCTTTCCGGATAGCATGCATCAGCTCGAATCCTGCTACCCAGCAGGATTCACAATGCTGAAACCTGTTCTTTTCACATTTATTGATTTTAATGAGTGATGACTTATTTTCAAAAGCGGATCCCTTGTTCCTACAAAATGATGAATGCTTTCATCCTTAGGCAGTTTCAAACTTTAATCTCAACATCTGGAATCTCCTCAAAGACCACAGGTATCAGCTACTCAAAGTAACACCTTGAAATGTGCACTCTTTATACCATTCAGGACAAAGACATAAGTTGATACTCCTTTCTTGGGTCTTCAGGGATCATTTNACTTCAGACCCATTGCTCCTTTTTACTCCTTCTGCTAGACTCCTGGTAAGGGCTGGAACTGCAAAAGAATATTAGAAGTGAAGAGGTAAGTACTGAACCATCAAATTCTCACCTCTAAAAATGAATTTAGACAAACAGCACCCAGCAAGTTCAACTACCTGCAATCAAAAAGTTATTTCTGTCAGACATGGACACTAATTATTACAGATAAGGATCCTAGTTTGTTCTGTCAATAAAGCAGGAGGTGCTAGCTATATTTAAATATGACTAAGCCTGTTGCTCTTCATCTCAGTACCCAATCCTATTCACTAGAGGTTCCTCCACTATGCAGATCAACAGTAAAGCAACAGAACATTTCAAAAGGGAAGACTGAAAGTTTGTAATGAAAGATTCTCCATCTTCACCTCCTGAAATGCATAAAACAAACCACATGCAAGGAAACAGTACTTCTGTCTTGTATAATACCATTCTTCAGTCCAAATGAAAACTGCCTATATCATTCATGGAATCATCTGAAATAAAAAACATCTGGAGTTATCTAAATAACTTGACATCTCTTGCCATGAAAATACATCTGCCCTTTAGTTTCAGAAACGCTGGCAGCAAAAGAATTCAGGACACTCCCTGAAAAACTGTCCAAAACATGGAGGCTTTTTATTTTCTTTTTTAATGACAACACTTCTGGATGGTTAAAGAGGTTCTTACATGAGATTCTTATAACCCTGTTTGTGTAAGTTCATGTCTGCTGAACAGCAAGTGAATTCTGAGATAATACTAATGTAGTATAATCTGTCATTTTACATTCATATTTTTTCCTTTTATTAAAAAATTACAAATCTATCAACTCCAAAATACAAATTTCAATTAGTTTCTGTCCATTTGTGAGTACATCTCCAAAGAAAACTTCTAATAGTTCAAGTCCTTTCCTTGTGTCTAAGTAGCAGTGATCACTTCTGATGCTTTTAAAAAGTGTTACATAAGTAGATTTTAGGAGAATTTCTATCTAGAAGCAAAAATTGTTCTGTTCCAGCAGAGAAACAATTCAGCACAAAATGCCCAAAGGGTAGTGTTTTCTATACCAGCTAAACTCAGATCCATCAGAATCAATGCAAAGAAAACTAGACACACTGGAAAAGTTACTACTGCTCAGTGAACCGAGTTCCAAAAATTATCTTTGTTCATAGGCTTTAAAAAATTTGGTCATAACATACTCCACATACATCACGTTCTCAATGAGAAAAATTTTAGTATATATGCACAAACTTTTTAACTGAGATAAATAACATATAGCCAGCTGTCTCACCTTCAATGAAAGTATCTTCATTTCAAAATCAAAACACACGGCAAGAACACTTCAGGAATAGTGCTGTGAAACCAAGCGAACATGCTGTGGCTTCCCTTTCCGGATAGCATGCATCAGCTCGAATCCTGCTACCCAGCAGGATTCACAATGCTGAAACCTGTTCTTTTCACATTTATTGATTTTAATGAGTGATGACTTATTTTCAAAAGCGGATCCCTTGTTCCTACAAAATGATGAATGCTTTCATCCTTAGGCAGTTTCAAACTTTAATCTCAACATCTGGAATCTCCTCAAAGACCACAGGTATCAGCTACTCAAAGTAACACCTTGAAATGTGCACTCTTTATACCATTCAGGACAAAGACATAAGTTGATACTCCTTTCTTGGGTCTTCAGGGATCATTTTGCACGAGGTACCAGTTTTATGGGCTACAGAATCTCAGACAAATGCTCACTTCTACCAAGGAAAATAGAGCATCTTTCTGCATTTCCTTGCTCTAAAAGCATAAGAAATGGAAGCATCAAGCAGCGACATTTGACCTTTCTTCTTCAAAATGCCAATAATACATTAAAATCAAATTAAACAGTTATTTTTACTTACTTTTTGTCCTAAGCATCACTATCCTTAATCTAAAAAGAAAAGTATTCTAGGAACAGATTGTGGGCTTTTTTTCTGGACAAGAAATCATACTTCTTTCCGGAAGAAAGAAAAGCCTTCTTGTTTCTATACACAAGCCAAAGGAAAACATCTGGACATTGAATATAGTAATATTCAGACTGGAAATGTACAGGAGTCCTTGCCTATTTTAGGCAATATGTTTGCAATTTGTGTGCTTCCTCCACAACCTACTAACTGAGGAGGATGGGACAAGAGATGGAAAATTGTGACTGGCTTCCTAGAAGCCCAAGGCAAAGCAGCAGAGAGCTGGCATAACACTAAGTGAAACTTCTGAGAAAAATATGCACATACCAGTGTTACTTGTAGGAAGAGTTAACTCTTCCTACTTTTTCACTYCTTAGTTTATCTTTGCACTGTGAGGATATTTTTCCCCCTTATTTTTGCAGTTTTCAAGTTTATAGCTTCATAGGAAAAGGCCACTTTTTTAAAGAATAGTGCTRTAATTTTTCAAATGTAAACAAAGATGACTCGTTTTCACTCTGTAAATGCTTAAAGTAATAGTGAATGAGCAATAAAGTATAGTCTTACTTCATTTGCTTACAATGGTGCCACACGGTACCATTCATTTTAACTGCTACACTTACCTATTAATTTTCACTGCTGAAATGTATAAGAGAGCACCCCAAAATACATGGTCACATTCATATACAATAAAAAAAGAAAATCTAGAATTAAGGGGGGGGGGGGTTTCAATGCAACCCAGACACTATGCATTACTGAGCTATATTATCAAAGTTACTATCTACACTCACCTGAGCAGAACCACTAGAAATACCAAAGAGATAATTTATATAAACACAAATGGCAGAACTAAAATCTTTGGTGTAATTTTATTTATTTATTTTTATATATATATTTTTTTTTCCTTCAATACCTACATTGGGTCACCTTGTATTTTCCAGTCCTTACCCAATTACCACTTTTGTATTTTCCATCCTCTCTAACAAATATTGTAATTTCAAGAATATTGATATCTCACCTTAAACAGATTTATTCTGCAGACTCTGATTTTATAATAYAGCTGTAAATATAAACCCAAGCCATATAGAACTCAGTGGGTATTTTCAGTGCTTACCCTGCAATTTCTGATTTTCCAAATGGAATGTGTAGATTTCTATTATTATTTTAAACAGAYAGAACATCTGATCAATGTGTTTTATAGACTGAAAAGAAAAAAGGAAGTAATTTTAARCTATATATTGCAAGCTACATACAAGATATTAGAAAATTTACAAAACATGTAACTGTTGGTACAAACCGGGAATACAGAGGCATTTGTAACTGGTTCCAACACTGCGACAAATGCCATGTGCACAAGGATTCAGAGCGCAGAAATCAATCAGCTCATCACAAACAGGTCCCGTAAATCCAGGACTACAACTGCAGGAGAAGGCAAGTCTATCTGCATAACAGGTCCCATTGTTCTGGCAGGGAGATGAAGCACAAGGGTCTATTTTATCTTCACAAGAGGTTCCTGAAAACCCTAGAAGAATTAAATGATTTTGATAAGTAAACGTTTTGGCACATATACAAATTTAATAATTAAAAGAAGTTAAATTAAAGCCATTGGCGTACCTAAAATAAGGAAAAAGGTATGCTTGTGAGGAAGTTTTTTAAAATGAAATGTAGAAAAGAATGAAGATKTGAAYAAGCTACAGCACASTAGTTATAGTCTGCATCCCATACATCATATAGTGATGTATGAAATACGGTTACTGTACTCTAAAATGAAACAAAAAAGAACATTTAAATTCTAGTACTCCTCCAAATAAAACAGCAAATTGTTCTTTCCATTTAAGTATAATCTTTTCATGAATGTTTGGTCCATTCCTACCGAYCATCACTTTTCAGGCTCAATAGACCAAACGTGCCTGGTCAAAATTCCCTGGAAGACCCTATATGGTAAAACAATGCTCAAAGCTTAATGCGCTAATTACTAAGAATAACAAAGTAGGAGTAAATTAGGCCAACCTCCACTCAAGAGCTGTCAAGACAGCTAACAAATCTACTATAAAGGAAAGGACAAACCAGGACTGTCACGCCAATCTGAAAAACAGGCCCCATTGCCACTGCTGCTAAGACTGCAGCTGCATTTCAGACACCTTTCAGACACTGGAGAAGAAGAAAACCAAATGCATGAGAACCTATTCCAGGAGCCATAAAAAATATTTAAYCAGAAAGAGAGAAAAACAAATACCCCTCCAAACGTGTCTGACGGGGAGAGAAAGGATCAAGATASAGGAGGTAGCGTTGCTTGGTATAACAAGCCTGCGACTGCCTCAAAGCACGGAAACAAACCATGACAGATGACACTTTGGATTAAGTCTTATCTGTGGTGGAAAGGAGGACATTTTTGGCTACACTTCTACAGTTTTTATTTTTATAAAATATAACTACTAGATTAAAAGGAGCTGATGAATTATAAATGATTCCTTATAGGTTATAAAGGTTACGAGGAATATCAAAAGTAAGACCAAATATCACACTTAATACATACTTTTCATTTTTTTCACTACTCTCCTGTTATCTATTACTTTCTGAAAGACACTTTATTCTAAACAATGACATTTCATCTGCAACCAAGGTACACTTCATCAGGAAATAATTTTAAATTAATTTTTACAAATGTGCTACTTTAAGGACATTGAGGGKTTTTTTTTAAGTGATCATGATTCATATATTCAGGTGAATTAAACTGTAACCTTGTTTTACAGTATTCCAGATCTGTAATCATGAATAGCAAGACAGAAAGTTGACATTTCTGAAAACAAGTGCATAAAAGAAATAAATTCTTTTATATTTTAAAATATAACAATACAAGTATTTACTAAAAAGTTCGAATTCTGTATTTTTTCTTGATTGATCAGATATGCTAACAATCCAGGCCTAGAAAAATCTAGTGAACGGAGCATAGTTTGTCAACGTGACCGAGCTCCAAGACTTGAGGAGTAAGTCTCAAGGCRACACACTTTTTCAGATCTGCAAAAGCTCAGTGAACTGCACCAGCAAGAGGGAAAATGGATACTAAATGATGCTGAGTAACCCACACAGAGCATACTACAGCGATCTACTTGGAGAATTAACGCAGATTACTGTAATTAAGGAAAAAATTGAAAGGTTACAATTGCCCTGTGTTTTCCAGAGAAAACAAGGATCTACAGACTAAACTTTTGTTACTGGTAAGTCATTCCTCATCTTAGCAACAGTCCAGGAAAGCAAAGCAGAGCTGGCAGGGCGCCAGCCGAGGACACGGGCAAGAGCCTCCTGCCCTTTCCATCCCGCAGCTCAGTGGGCTCCACTGGCCTCGCCAGGAACAGCTGCCCCCGATCCTGAAGGGCGAGAGCTTAAAAGCAGCTATTGCAGATTCCTGGGCCAGAAGCCCCTCCTGTACATGATAATTGCAAAACCACTGAAGAATGGAACCTCTAAAACCAAATACCTAATTCCACCAGCAGCCTGCTGACAAACTGAACAAGCCCACACTGTATTATAAAATCCTGGACAGATTTAAAAGAATCTGTAAAGATTTTAACTATAACSACGAGGGGATCAGCCAATGACTTCAGTGAAACCTCTTCGCTAACTCTGAAACCACACTGGTGCTGCTTCACTACAACCTTTGCAATACTGTTCCCTTCAGAGGGACCCTTGCTGGCAGATGGCTAATGCTTCAAGTGGCAAAGCACTTCAAGAACATGTGTAGGTTTAAAATACACTAAAACATATTGCCCTTGTGCTATCTTTGATTGCACTGTGAAATGTGTTTAGCTCATTCCGGAAGTTCAAATCTTATGTATGAGTTAAACATCTGAAAATACTAGAATCAAAACACAGCTGAATTGAAGACCTATCATTTCGGTGTTTCTTACTCTACATTTAAATCAATATCAATAGAACCGTTGAAAACATGGAACACAAAGTACAGATTTAAAAAGTAAAAATAGAAGTAGATAGATAGAAAGCAGAATAAAATGCTGGAGAAAAAAGAAATTCAGATTTCAATTTATCTGCAGAAAAACATACCTTGAATTTTTCTTCAGATATCTAACACARAAGAAGCCCTGTGTCTAGGTCATTACTGGTATAACAGGGACATGACTAAAATGTAAATACTACTACAGATTTAACAGATCTGTATGCAAAATTTACCAAAGGAGTAACACAGAAGGCAAAGGGGACAGGCAATATTAGGAAAGAATTATACTGCTCAAAGACACAATACAGTATTTTTGATTACACAAACCAGGCTGAGACACAAGAACTCTAGCAGTAGTAATTAGGGTGATATTCTTCACATATTGCTACACTCTCCAAGACGATGGCAGAAAGTAGATCAGGAAATGTTTTCAAAGAGGAAAAAAAGCTTTGGACAAATGACATATTTCTGATCATGGTGAGATTTTAATTACTTGCCTACTGAAAGCCTAAGAGCCATGCAAAAAATCAGGGAAGTTAAAGATTTTCTGGAGGTACCATACTTTCTATGCTGCGGAGAACTGCTTTCTATGTAATCCATGGAACAACCAACTTGCCTTGCTATCATGGTAGGCCTAATTCCAGGAAATACGCAAAAACAAATAGTTAACTTTGTGAAAGCTAGGACTAGTGTTACAAAATCTTTAGATTTCAAATACAGGGATAAGCATTAAGGAACTATAGGTAATTTTTCCCTTTAGAAAACTGTTATGGTGTAATTTCATCAGAATTCTGTAAGSGAAAAAGGAAAGGATAAGGAACATGAAATTATTAGAATCAGAATGTAGTTTTAAGATTTTGACTGAAAAATCACTCCAGCTGCATCCTAACAGATGAAGGYGAACACAGGCTAAACTGGTTAAAGCATTAAGGAGACTTAAAAACAGGAGCAATTTGGGAAGATGCCAGGTAAAAACATTAGACTAGCAGAAAGTACCAGTAACTAAACAGGCATAAAAAAAATCTAATTAAAAACAGTGTTCCTCAGGTAAATTAAATTCTATTATGGTAATACAAAGAAATCCATATTCTATAATCACCAGTAACCTTCGGAAATCTTATCTATRCAACAGCTGTGTGTCCTACTTTCACAGAATCAAGACAACAAATGGCTTTACTGTGCACGAACATAAAGAAGTTAAAATCACATTTTCAAGATACAATACAGAAAAAAGGCTTTTACATGAACAGTGAAGCCCAGAAAAAGTAAAGATCATGAAACTTAAACTATTCCTAATCTAAGCAATAACTTCTGCTCATCAATTAAAATTCATGGAGCAAACGTGCATTTTCTAGCTGCTATTGCAAATCAACACATACAAAACACAATGTAGCATCTTCTTTAGCTGTCAAGCTGTGTATTTTTTAAAACCACAGAAACTACAATAAGAACATTCATAAATTTGCTGTTTTCCACTTATGAGCAGCTATTTCAGGGCACTTTTGCTCAGTGTTGCCTACCTATTGCTACCTGCAGCTAGCAAAATGAAACTGGCAATAGGAAAGGAAAATCAGTTCTGAAAAGCAAATTCCAAGTCATCTAGAAGTTAAGCTCCCTCATTATAATACTGTTTTCTCTCCATTTCTTTCTATGGGATAGCTATAAAAACCATTATAGCTGCTGAGTATTTTTCAAAAATGTATTAATCTGAACGAACAGATTTCTCCCACTTCCATCAGGGCAGGTGACTTTCAGGTAACAAAATCCAAGAAGTTTCATGTGCTTGGCCAGGTGAATGCTTGCTGCTTTTATCAAAGATTCATGTTTTCCTGCAACACAGAATGTAGTTTCTCCAAACACATCATCAGGATATTAAAACTGTATGTGAGAAAACCTCAGAAACATCTTGCAACAGAGGTTTATTTCTTTGTTACTAATGTCTGGTCTGCTCTTCGTTTGCTAGAATCTAGATTTGCTCAAAAGAACATGCCACTGCTAATTTATTATAATAGTACCTTATAAACAAACTTGTCAAATGCTCGTCAAATGTCTAAAGTACTCACAATATGTACACATACACATATCAATTGTTTCTCTTTATCAACTTGACAAAGTTTGCATGTGCAAAGAACAGACCAGCGAGATTGCCTCTCTTCATCACAAACTATGATCGGGCCTTTTCCCTATGCTTTTAACTATGTTTTCAATAAATTTAATAATTGTGTAAGAAAGGTCTATTAGCTTTTCTGTCTCTCAGAATATAGTATAATTACATTCCTTTATTTCCAATCCTCTTTTGGATTTGTTTCTAATTATTATTTGCATATTGAATTCCACTTCAGTGTGGCTTCAGAATTTACAAAATTTTAGTACAATTTCTCAGTTATTTAAAGAAATTGAAGTAATCAAATTTCTGAAATGATGAGCTCCATCCCAAACAACTAACATGATATTACTGTCAATACTAAAGTATGTAATACATTACAATAAGCAGTAGAAAATCAGAGCAGATATTTGAAAGAGCAATATGGATATTWATGGAATTATCCTGAACAAAAATTTCAAATAGCTGTGGCCACGTTGACATACTTTTACTACACATGGATTTTTGGGCCACCTAGAAATTTATTTGCCAGAACATTTGAAGGTATATTCACTAAATGTGTGCTTATTATCAAGAGATTTTAAATATGATGATCAAAGATCCATACCCCAGTAAACAAGACATCCTAAATAGCATCTTCCCAATCATTTCTGCTGTATAAGCATTAAAATTGAAAATTCTGAGTAAGTTTATTCAGTGTTGTACAAGTTCTTCATTATAGATTCGAGTGTAAAATCAAATTTCCTCTTTAAATAAGTTGACTCAACATCTTCATATAAGTTTATTTCCTAACATATTCTTGACACATTAAAAGCTAGAATACATCAAAAAAAAAGTCTAAAAATATACTAAATGCAGTTTTATTAAAGGACTCTTAAGACAGTAAAATTGTCTAAAAAATAATCATGAAATGTTCACATTCAGCTTCTTTTTCAATGCCTCAAAAGCTCACCTTCCATAACTCCTCACATGCTTCTTTATAAACCATGGATCTCGTTTGTGRGATATAAATGTACCATGTTCAGATCATTTCTCACCGTTTCCAACTCACTCCTTTCTACCATCTTTTTTTCCATTTGCTGTACTTTCTGTCTTTTCACCCTTTTCTGCCCATCTACATTATATCTCCAAATTCTCCAGTCTTTTACTTTTCACACACATGTAATCTCCTAGGCTGATTTTCCCCCACCGCGCTGAACTAGCGCTTCAGGAAAAAAAAAGGTCTGTTCTCAACAAGCAATTACTATAAAGCACAGCAGAATAGCAGCCAAGCAAGAGACCTCACTTAAATCGGAAACTGATAATGTTTTTTTCAGAAATGGAAAACTTGAGGACATTAAAAATAGCAAATCTACAAGCTATCGCAGGTGCAATTTTCAATTAACTATTCTTTATTTACAAAAATAACCAAATCTCTTCAAAATCCAAACAGAAGCTCTCAAAATATGCCTCTGTGTGAGAGGATAATGTCTGAAAAGAAGATAGAAGAATCAAGGCAAAGACAGTCATTAGTAAATTTAGACAACATATTTTATAACATCTAGAAAGCAACCCTTCTYTCCCTCCACAGACTACCTAAATTTCTGAGCCCGCTGGCATCAGAACAACATGGGAAAGCAACACCGTATTTCTATTAAGCCCACAGATTGCTCCAGAGCAATAGCACTGGCCTTTGCAGACAGGAAAAATTAACACTTCTGCCCTGACAGTCTCTGTTCTTTATGGTGACAACATGAATGGGAAGCTCAGCTACAAAATCTCAAAAGGAGCATTCATGGTCTGAAGAACAGGTAATTAATATTAGATGGCATATAACCTGCAAACCTGAGAACGGATTTCTCAGATAATRCTCACGTGCAAGGGACTGAGAATCAGATATGAAGTGCACAAGACTATCCTTTCTAGCAGAAATAACTCCAGTTCCATTTTTTTGCTCTAAAATATGACTGCTCTTAGAAATGAATGATATTTTACACAGAAAGTTTCTGACAGGTGATGCAAAAAACATGTTACCATTAATGAGGTCTTTGGGCAGAGAGATATTTTTTGAAGTTGGTAAATAATTTTTTCCTTTCCTTTGGAGGAGTTAAAAGGCATATTGTATCTTAAAACTCAGAAATCACAGAAAACCTCAAGACCCCAAGAAGAACAGGAGCACAGGTTTGTAAGACACAGTAAGAACAGAAGTACTGTCAAAACAAAATCTTAAAATATCCAGAAAATGGTACGAATGTGCCCAGAGGAAAAAAGAGCCATGGGCTAGAATGAAGGTACCGTAACACACATACTTGAAACAGAACATACAACAGAACCAAATGGAAGCTGAGCAAACCTAATTCTGGATCAGCAGCAAAGAAAGAAGGCAGAAGATAAATATTTGAAAAGCAAAGGAGCCAGCAAGACTGCAGGACCAAATGCTGTAACACACAGATGGCCAAGGAGAAATAAAGCTGAAAAAGGAGCAGGACAAGTTCTGTTGCAGAATTTTTATTTAAAGAAATATTTATATATTTTAATATATATTTATAAAGCTGCTAATTTTTATAACTACAAATGTTGCATTTCAAGTTGCGGCACATCAAATAACCTCTGCATTATGCACTCTAAGGAGAGTGGCTCCAGGGAGAGAGGAGGGAAGGTCTACCTCTCCTCTGCTGGATCTGGTCCAAAATGCTCAGACCTCAGGTGCATGGCACACAGAAGAGCTTGTAGGGCAGCAACCGCCTCCGGCGGAGCCCAGCCTTGTCAGGCCGGGCACAGCYGACCGCCTGCCCCACGCGGGCTCCCCGGCTAATCGCGGCCCCGGCCCTGCGACGCTGCCTAGCAGCAGGGCCCCGCTGGGCGCCGTCTCCTAGCCACAGAACTGCAGCACGCCCAAAAGCAGGGATCACCAGCGTGGGACCCCAACCCATCCCCATATCCCAGGACCTGGCAGCATCTCCATCGGTTGTAAGAGAGAAGCTGGGAGATATGGTCAGCATATTGATTAACAGGTCAGCAGGAGCGAGTAATTAGGACACATAGAGGAAAAAAATATGTCAGTATTAAAACAATCAAAAAATCCTAGTAGCTATTTTTCCAAGTATTTATTGTTGAAAAGATATTTTGCAGCAAAGAATCCTTAATTTAAGACACTTGAACAGATTTCCTGAGAAAAATGCAAGTAAATTACTGACTAAATGCAATTATCTAATGAGTTTCTCTGAATTTCACTACTAGTTATATGGCAATCAATTTTCAGAATTCTTCCAACCGCCAGATCTACAGTGCTGTCAAAATGCCAGTGTCTGCATTTCAACATAGTTAAGTGGGTCACATATTAAAGCAAAACACTCAAAAAAGATAAGGAATCAGTTCGAAGAAGTTACAAATAACCTTTCATTGTTAAGCAAGTGTGTATTACCAGAATAGTTAAAGATGTTTACCCTTAGAGCAAGAACAAGTTGCTGAAAGAAAAAAAACAACATCCAGAGATAAACTGAGAATAGAAATATAATTAGTTCAAAGTTCTAATCTCAATTATAAGTATCTAATAGAAGACCTCATAACTGAGAGCTTTCACTCCCGATAATTTTTTTTTAAATGAACAACTTAGGCATCTGCCATTCTAGTCAGCAAAACGTTACAAAAACCATCCACTTTCAGCATCACAGTGTCCTCATTTCACATAGTTACATTCACAGTGTTTACCAATGAGAATCACTGAAAAGCTTTCATGTAGAGAAAGAAAGCAGTCCAAACAGAAAGGAGAATGAATTAAAACTTTGGGGGATTGTAAACATTCCTTTAGCTTTGAACTATTATACATCTTTTAGCCAAGCGACTCAGATGCAACAACACACAAGTCCTACAAGATAGGCAGCTTTTATCACACACTTTCTGTACAAACACAAGAGATGGAACACTCTAAAGGTCCTCAGAGTCTCTCCTCTTTTTCACAAAGCTATCGCCTGATTTCTACTGTAGAGATGCCAGGGAATGGAGAGAGCATTTCTGTTCAATATATATGCTGAAACACTAAGCTCTAACCACACTTAATATATTACTGCTGATGACAGAGGGATTTCTCATCTGGAATTTCATCTACTTACATTGATGATCTAAGGCACAATTCAAAATATATTTCCATATAACTGAAAAAGCAGACTAAGTACACCTCACAAAATACCAATTCATATGAGATATCAGGTAAGTCACTGCCCTTTACCTTCTGGACACTGACAATTGAATCCACTGATGTTGGATGAGCAGGTACCTCCATTCTGGCATGGCTGCTGGATGCAATGATCAATCTTCGACTGGCATAGCTCCCCAGTGTAGCCTACAAAACAGCACACAGCATTCAGAAAATACAGGGGAAATAATGTTTTATCATTAAATGCACTATTACATCATTCAAGTAGTACTATTACTCTTTTCTTGAATAAAATTAATCAAAGMAAGAAACAGAACCCAGGACATTCCCCCCCCCCCTTTTTTTTTTAATATAAAATTAAATCCTTATTAAGAACTTACTTATACTTCTTTAGAGAAACCTAAATAAATAGTGGAAACCTAGAGATCACAACAAAATRTATTTCACCAGCAGCAATATTCTGATAGTGCTAGTACAACAGAGGTTGTAGATGGGTTATCACAAACAGCCATATAACCAATCAAGCAGCCCCTTTTGAATAGTGTTCAAACGTATCCCAAATCTAAAGTCAAAATCCTTGAAAAGGAAGACTTTAAGCAAGACTTGCCTTTTTGACTTATTTGTGCATATGCTGAATGACTATCATTTGTTCCTACTTCTGGGCTTTGGAGAGAGTGTTTATTTTAAGTAGGAGCTGTGAAGAACTGCTCAGCACAGTTGCAAACTCTGCCAAATAAGCTTCTCAGAGTTCACAAGCTACAGATTGTGTGTACTGTACTATCTGACCATAAGTTTGCTTTGTTCCATATGTCTGAAGTCTACATAACATACCCAAAATAATGAACATACTTACAAAAAACAATTTAAATAACTAAATACTCCAAACAATTACACCACAAATACACCAYACCTTCGTCATTGTGATTTTTATTTCACTTTCCAGAAGCTGTCTTGGATGAATGACTGATACTACCTTAYGTAGACAGGCACTTTATTTTTAAAAAGGTATCCTAAATAAACTTGTAAACATCATCAGTAAAAATCATGTTTAACACTATAAACTAGGACTAGTTAATACTATTAATATAGTGCTGTAAACAGGTTAACTAACACAATGACTCCAAGGAGAGATGGAAGGCAAGCCTGGACTAGGATTTTGCTCATGAGGGAAAAAAGGAAGAYGACTCTTATTTTGATTACATAATTATTTTTAGCATAGTTGACATTCATAAGCCTGTTTGGCAGGCTAATACTTACACCCGCTCAAATCTATTATTGATGCCATCACGAAGTAGATTTCAACATAGATTCTTGTATTTGGAGTTACTACAATACTACTCTAGAAAAGGATCTGTAAGACTTTCCTCTGTGTATCTTAGTACTTTTCACATGCTATGCAGAGCTARATTACGATCCTATTTTCTGCAATGAATCCTGGAAAAGGAAACTCTGTTTTATCTGGATTAACACCTRTAACTAAACTCAAGAGAAAAAAACATAACTGAAAAACAGATCTTTACTCTTTGAGGCAGTGATTTTCTGTAATTTTAATGGGTCTCAAATTACCATAAAATTTACAAACACTGCAATAAAGAACTACAGAAAACTACGTCAAGCTTTTGCATCTACAGGCTTCCTATTTTTTCAAGTACATTCAGCTGATTATTTTTATGAACCATAACACAATATTGAATATGCTTAACTCATTTAAACATTTTTCCATTTTCAAATTGTTACCAAGTTTATGACAGCTAAAAATTACACTAGAATTCAATTTGTACCCAAAGAAATGGTGGCACAGAAAGAGGCAAGTGATCGTGCTGCTCTGCAGCTTGCTAAAAGTATCCTGACTTTCTGCCATTGTCAGAATAGCTTGAGGCAAAACTCAGAGATAATATGTTATGTCAGCTTTGTGAAAACAAGTATGTTCCATCTTATTATTATCTAGACAGCAAGTTTTCTGCAACTGAAAGAAAATATTATATGGGAATTTAATAGCAAATGTGCACTCTAAATTATGTGTTTCTAAGCAATCACCCTAGAAAAAAGTTTGTTGGTCAGATATACTTTAAGAATCATCACATCTATTGATTTTGCGCTGTTAAAAATCTTCACATTTCCTTGTAGTAGGATTAGAATAACACAATACTTTCCATGTGCTAATGGGTCTGAAACTTGCAAATGGAGGCATCTACAATAATTACACTTTTATTTTCCATTTTTTTAATAATTTTTTGTACCCAATGAAGAAGATCTTTTAGAAACTTATATGAAAAAGCTACCATTTTATGAAAAAGAAAAGAAAACAAAACTATGGGTGGAAATACCAKGCTGCTGAAGCTAACAATGATTAAGCCAGTAATTACAGACATTTGCAATTAAAAAAAAATGAAGAAAAATTTTAAAATACTTAAAAGCTAAACATAAACATAATGCATTGAAGTTATGGAGCACCTTGTAAGTTCAAGCATATAATAAATGAAGTTAACTACACTTAGCTTACTGAAGATTACAGGGGAACTCAATCACTCATAGCAAAGCCTTCACATACGGAAATCAAATACATTCATTTAATCTAATGTAAGCTTTGTGTTACACCATGGGAGGCAGGACAGTTTTTGTAGAAAGACATGTTCAGACTTTTGATATAATAAAATTTGTTTTCAAGTAGGATCAGACAAATTTTCTAGAGACAAACTGAAAAAAATAATTATGAAATTAACAAGGCACAAATTACAGTATTTTAGGAAAATCTTTTTTTAATGGAAATACATTTCCAAAAATATAACAGAAATATATTTTCAAGAAATTGGCATATACTTACTCACTGTTTCCTTTCTATGAGGCAACTCCTGGTATCAATCTAACGTTTTTTCTACATGAGTCAACACTTCATCAAGCAAGCAACTGAAATGCCTGTTCCTAACAGCAACTGCCTTTTTAACACATAAGGAGCTCTTGAAACAATGGACAGTCCAAATTTTTAAAATTAAGCAAGCATTTGATGATGCAGATATCTGTCAACAGTGTTTTCWGAGCACATGGTTTCCATTTTTTTCTGGCCAAAGTTGGGTACTTAAGCACATTTGAAAGTACTAAGTGCATATCTATAGCTTATAGCAACCAAAGCCATTATGAATTTTGCCCCAAACTGCTTTTGACTGAAGAGTATCTGCAGACCACAGATGAGAACAGCTCTGTTATAGTCAACTGATGCAATTTTGCACTGTGTGGTTTTCATTCACCAAGATGAAACCACGTGTATCTGGACTTAYTTCTCTTTTCTACAATGTGGAAATTAGACCACAGTCTTTATCATGTATTATTACCTGCACTCAGACAAACTTCTTATATGATATTCCAGTCCTTGCACACTTTAAGCAAGTAACACTCTTACCTACAATAAATATACACTGGGATTATAATAAACAAAAATACTTAGGCATTTAAATCATTATACTAATTGTATAATATTTGCTTTATCAATGCACTAGAMTTTGCAAAATCACAGTAGACATCACAGATCTGACCTGAGTGTAATAATGGAAGCAATAACCATGTTTGGAGTCTCACATATAAGCTGGAATTATATTTATGTTACTCTGCAAAAGATAGCTGTACAACATTGGAACCTTAAGTTTTCCTAGTGAAACATTCTTAAGCTTTCTGGTAAGCATAGCAGAATTATYGTAAGTGTTCCCCCCAAAGCTTTCTTTACCAAACTAAACCCAAGAATTTTAATAGAAAGCATATACTGCCGTTGTTTTGCAAGTCCTGTCAGTTAATTACCTAAGTCAGAAATATTTTAAATTAAGACAGGAAAGCTATATTCCARGGAGAATTTCATGAAAAGTCAGCAGTTAGGCCCAATAACAGCAAAGATTTGTGAGAACATTTTTTAAGAAAAACAAT
Organism: Rhea americana; assembly: GCF_003343005.1. Taxonomy (NCBI): domain Eukaryota; kingdom Metazoa; phylum Chordata; class Aves; order Rheiformes; family Rheidae; genus Rhea; species Rhea americana. Next base: position 5,483,324 of record NW_028185483.1, read on the forward strand.
ATTTRTTAAATACAACTACAATGAGTTTTCTCACATTGTTGAAGAAATAGAAGTTGCAGTTACTTAGCCCAGACCACAGTTTGGCACTTTTGTTTTCAACTTAAATAGGTTTAGAATCATTTTTGTATTTCTTCTGATGTAGGGATTTTGAAAATAGAAATGTAAACAAATAATGCTTGATGTAGAAGAATTTTCAGCGTATCTATCTAGAAAAGGGTATAAAAAATAATCATAAAAAGAAAACCAATTTTTTATTTTYTAGTTAGAAGCAATAGGTCAAAATCTAAAAGAATGCCAAATCARCTATATTTGGCATGACATTAGCAGTATAGATTGTTCAAATTGTTCAACTTTCAGGCTTGCTCCACTCTGATCTTCCTCTCTTTAAATGTACTTTGCAGTTAGAATTTAAATCATCACTCAACTGTATTTGCATAGACTGGTAAAGTAACAGTTGATCCATTCGCACATTTATGAAATAGAACAGAATATATACACACACTTAGTGAGCTTATGATCTAATTTCCACAGCAGATTTATTATAAATTCAGGTCTTTATATAAAAATCCAAATATACATCACTTCTTTGTTGCACATTCAGAGTAGTTTCTCTAGTTAAGAGAGAGAGTGGAAGTCCAAAAGGCATAACAAGTACATTTGTGGTAAACTCATTRTTTTTTGGCCGTGACTGAAGCTGTGAACTATGGAGTTCACAAAACAATTAGATGAAAGTACATGGTAGTCACATTAAGGCACCACTTGCATCCCCCAGCTTCTGGTTCAGTCATATTTCAGGCTGGTACTTYAACATAATCAATAGTAGCTAGAAAGTTTCTCTAGTCTGTACTGACTGTGTAATAACGTACCAGGTAAGAATATTTCCATCTTACAGGAATATAGAAACACATTCACRTCATGACCCCTCTTTTGATGGAGAATAACGGTATATTTGCTACATGTACCTCCTACATACATTTCATCCACATAAATACTCACCCAATATTAAACCATATCACTCAATGAGCATTTAGAGACAGCTGCCAAAACCTGATTAAATTATTAATTTCCTAATCTGATTTTTATAACATAATTTATATTCTGCAGAAAAACAYCCTGTAAGGATCTTCCTTTTTTTCAAATAAGTTCTCTTCCCTTTTCCTGTAATATCAACTGACTAGTTAACAATCTCATAATTTAACAGTCGGTAAATTACTCAGATTTTCTACAGAGCTGAAAATGGTTGGCAAAATGCTTGTTGGAAGCAAAATAAATTAGCTACCACTGGTCTTATTCTTAGCTTGCTTTTATTTTTAAATAATTTTAGAAAATATACRTTGAAGTGACTCTTCTATTATGATAACTGAGTTTGTCTTTGAAATGTAAGATTCAGATAGCACTGAGTTTTCTGTAACAACCATTTTGTAAGAAGGCTTTTCCATCAGCATGTAATATTAATTTACCCTCCAGCATTCAACTATGACCATCATATTTAGTTTAATTCCAATTAAAATGTCTCTATTCATTTTGATCAAAATTTTAAAAGAAATCTTCATATAGTAAGTTCAAAGAATACAAATACTTGATCCTTAATCAGATTCACAAATTACTTAGTTTAGACTTGGCACTTCTAAAACACCTGCAAAGTTCAAGTTAATTTTGAGGAACAATACAGCAGCTGCATAGTTCAGAAAAAAAAAATTTCCATTTGACCAGTGCATCTGAAAAAAAGTATTTACTAGATACAATGAAGCCACACTTATTGAAAGGTTGGTTATAATACATATTCACATATTAAAAAAACAGATTAAGGAAAAGTTGATTTTAGGGAGCAAACTAACTCCTACTTTGCTCATCTCTTACTGCTAAAATTCTAACCATTATGAATAATTCACTCATTAGGTTGTGGTTCAGCTGTATGGCAGTGTGCTTTCAACAGCATTGCTCACAGGTGAAGAACCTTTGCTCCTTTTAAAAACTGGCCTTGTGTTCTCATAATTTTTCTGTTTCTTTCTTTCCTAGTATCTGAAGATGCACGGTTCACTTCTCTGCAAAAGACACGTACAGAATGTTAAAACAAAAATGCATTATTTAAAGCGTAATATAATACCTACCAGRCAGGCAACTGCATGTGAAATTTTTTCCATCGTGTTTCTGTATTAGATCCATGCAGGTTCCGTTGTTCCGACAGGGCTGCCTTCGACAAGCATCAAATTCTTCACATAGAGCACCTAGATACTCATCGTCACAGTCACAGAAAAAAGTTGCCTAAAAACAAGGAGAATATGTACTTCACAATGAATTTGCAATTACTGTTTTCATCAAGTACTCTACTGAAGAAAGAGGTTTTCGTTGATTCTATTTAAAACCACAGGAGCTGCCATAAACCCATCAACATAAATGTCTGCATAAAGTTACCCACTAAAATACTAAACCTGCTCCAATCCTTCAGTTAAGATTTTTAATGATGTTGGGGAATTTCATCTAAGGAAGGAGGTTGGGATCACATTCCTAATACATCAAAAACTTTTTTTTTTCTTTTTTTCACCCTATTTTTTGTTCTGTTCCAGAAATAATGGAATTATTCTGTTTCAAAATAAATATGAATTTATAGAATGGAATAATTACCAAAATAAGTAACATCTGCATCTATCAGCAGAAAATCGTACTACAGAGATGCACCTCTATGTGTGAAGGGCAGAGCTGGAGTCCCAGAGACTTACTTCAGGAGTTTTAAATAAAACCTGACAAACACCTTCAATTCTGCTAAAAGAGGTCATCTTCGAATGTATTTGGTACATTTTTTAAACTCATTGTCTAATAAAAGATAAAATAGCAGTACATCTATTTGAGAAATCTGTTAAATACCTTTAGTAGGCATAACATGGCATTCTTCATTTTTGTTAGTAATAAAATAATTTAAAATTAGATTTTAAAAAATCTTTAGATTTTAAATCTAAAGTTGCTGAGGAAATCTCCTAGGATGGAATACAGAAAGCGCTCTCATCTCCAGTACCCATTTAGATTAAATAGCTTTCCTTCTTTGTTCATTAAACACTAGATGGCAACATCACTCATTCTCCCATACGTTACAAAGCCAAGATCAGCACTGGTGAGAACGCAGCTGTTCCGCACAAACATTGTAATGCAAAGTACAGCTTAGCATGTGCATGGAACTAGAAATAAAGAGATGGGTTTAGTATTATATTTGCTATTTTTACTTATGTTTGCTTTATATGAATAAACAGCTGTGCATTAAACAAAAAAAGAAAATAACAATCCTTATACAAATAAAAACTGTACTCCGTAAACCTAAGATCTCATACTTTCTTTAAAAATATTACACAGGTTGAATCTAAACAAGAATTAATAACATTTCTCCAAAATAACATACACATCATTTTGCATTTATCAGGAGTGCTAAACATGCGGTCTAAGCATGTTCTGATATTTGCCCAAGTCTGCTCACAAAACAGCTCTGAATCTCTCTCATATGTTAGCAATGACAGGTTTCTAAATAAGGCTGTAGTTCAACTGAAAGGCAAGACAGGCAGGCAAAAAACACAGTCAAAAAATATTATAACTGTATAAAAAAATACTATCTTCATATAACATAGTAATTTGCTTTGAAGATAATTCACATAAGCTGTACAGATAGGTGGCTGGCAGGGTGAAACATCACTTTTGTCTAAGAACTGCACCACTAGCAAAATGTATWGTAAGTATTTGCACATTTCCCTAGAGCATTGGTGGAAAACCCATCAACTCATAGGTCATTTTGGTCCCTAAAGACAACAGCTATCAGTGGTTTCAAAATAAATGTTGTCCTCAATATCTCAAAACATCAGAGCACCCACTGAGCACAGCATAGGATCAGGACYCAAGTAAAGAGTGCACATACACATTTCCTACAGCATCCTTCACAGCTGTTTTAACTCTTTTTTGATGCTCTGTTATTCATTTCAAGGGCACATGGTCATTCCTGGAATGGAGTGTTAGGTTTAGGCTTAACTACAAAATCGAGGTTGCTCTCTGTAAGGCAGTGAAGCCAACTGCTTTCTCCATAATTTACCTATTCCGGATGAGCAAAGTGAGACACTATACTAACCACAAGTTAGCATTATTTCTTAAAACATGTACAAAGAGGAGGAAAGAAGGGGATAAGCACAGCCCTTCTATCTGCCTTCCTTGATCAGCAAATTCAGATGTCTTAAGATAACCATTAACACCACATATAGGTTTTTCACTGAAATGTAGTTAAAGAACTGCATCACCCGTCAAGGTAGTTTTCCTGTTATTGCAAAATACAGGGCTGTACTTCTAGAAAGGTTTATCGTGTTTTAAAAACAAAGATTTATGAAATATCACAGTAGATGATTCAGGAAAGACAACCACAAGAATTGCTATACAACATGAATTTTGTTGTGCTACACAGCATGTCTTCACACAGCATATTCAGTTCTGCTTTTTCTTTTTTTTTTTCTCTCTCTCCCCTCCCCCCCCCGACTTCTTCTTATAAAACTTTGAGACAAACACAAAAGGCTGGTCTAGTAACAGTGGATACTGAAACAAAACAGTGGAACACTTTCAAAAGTGCCCAGATTTCCTATAATAGTATAGTAAAATAGTACAGATGAAGCCCATGAACTGTACTACCAGCAGTCTCCATTCCTAACTGTATACTCCATTTTCCTTCCATTCTTCTCATCTAGAAGACTAGATGAACTGCAAAGATACGTGCATGTTACAAATATAATGTCTAATACAGATTCATAGTCAAATTCCTAATTAGATCACCTAGCCTAACTCCCTCTGTAATGGGAAAAATTCCCCTAAGATGCCACGGACACAGTACGCCTTTCCTTACTGTCAATATCATGCCAAAGGAATCAAATAGAAGAGTTCAAAGAGGAATAACTTTAATATTAATTTTAACTCTATTAATGACTTTCAGAGAAATAAATCAACCGTTTTAGACTAATCTCCTACATTTTTATATATTTTATATATTTGTAGTTGATGTGCAGTTTCCATTTTTTGTCAGTCATTATAAAGTTACTGGAGATAAATCAGCATAAAATAGTTATGCTCTTTAGCCTATAGAAATAATGATCAGGTCTGAATTACAGAACTACCATCCTTATCAAAATAATGTATCAGATATTAAAATAAATACAACTCTGAAGCCTAGAATAATAATGTATACAAATAAAAATAAATATACTCTTTAGAGTACAATTGAGCGTATAATTAAAGTGGGAAATTCTATATCTTGCTAAACATTAGAATTCTCTATAAAATTAAAATTTTATTTCTAATAGTTCTTAGATACTACCTGCAAATTTTACTTGGTATTCAAGTATCTAACCATGATCTGTTGGGAATACTTCTTTTAAATATCACATATTTTCTCTCAGAAATACAGATCCCTCTGCACTTACGTAGCCAAGACTGGTATCTTGAATACTTAGTCATTCTCAGATTAATACCTCAATTTAAATAGTTATGTTCCAAGCTTTTTAGGCTCTTTTCATTTAAAACGATACAAAACACAAATACACTGATGGCATTGAGAGCAAGATGCACTAACTGAACCATTCGTTGCAGAGATGGGCACACCTGTATTGCCTCTGCCACTAACTACATGGCTCTGCCTGCACTAAAATCTCTTTTAGAAGGAATGGAAAACTGCAGCAGAGTCTCTCGAGGAGCAGGGAGGGACTCCAATGCTCACAGGTCAAGCAGCGGAGCCAGCAAGCCCTGCATACAATCTCTGCTACTTCTGGACCTGAAACAGTAAATGTTGCAGTCTGATTTTCCCCTGGTTTTGGGCATCTCTTTATCATGTATCACAGTGCAACAGAGACATGCACGAAGCTGTGCAATGGCGGTGTTGGACCTTTTAAGACCAACAACTATGATGATCTACTGGATGACGTAAATGAAGTATTCTGCATAGCACCAACATTTCATTTGGCGCATTGCCTATGGAAAGCGAGACATACTTTGCAAATTAAAACTCAAATGTAAGATCCAGTGAGAATTGACATTTGAGTTTTAATTTGTCAAGTAAGTCTCTGAATTAGATGTTTTGATTAAAATTTTTACAAAAATTTGGATTAGCTTTGAAGTTTGGATCAGATTCCAGAGCAAACTTTGCTTAAGTGCAGCAGTGCTCAAATATAAAGTTTAGAAATATATACACGAATGAGCAAATTTTTGTTGCAGATTTCTGTCTTGTTGAGCAGATTTTTGTTGTAAATTATGTAAAAAGGACTATGCTTGCAAAAAGCAAATTGGGATGCTGCAAATATGACTGAAAACATTTCTTCATCTCCTCGTGTTCCCAACAAAGTAAAGCTCTCCACTATGCAAGATGTTCAGAGTATTAATGTCTGTATTATGTATGGTGGAGTAAGAAAAACAAAAACTCAACATGTATGTTGGCTAGTGCTCCTTCATAAGATTTAATCACTTGTGTTTGAAACTAAAGCTAATTATTATAATGTTAATATATTTAAACAATGCAACAATTAGTCATTTGCTCAACAATATTAATGAAATAGGCAATTAAAAAAAGCCTAGATAATATACTTTTACAGAAGTATAATATGTGGGAATATTTTACCATAAAACACGGTTAACAAAATGGGTTTTTAGAGCAGCAAAAGAAAACCATTGTAGCACTTTAAACAGTAATGCCTTATGACAGATAATAGTTCTGATATACAGAGAGGTTATTCTGTAGAGAAGATCAGGTGTCATGGTTTTCATTAGACATGTCAYCTTCACTTTTCCCATATAGTATTCCATGATAGTATTTCCCATGATGGTATTAAATTTTTATTGAATAAGTGACATATGCTAGCATATTTGAGGAAAACTAAATGCAGAAGAAACTACACACTGCCATGCTAGTATTAAAGTCTCTATCTTAAAATTCCAAAACAATAATCTATTATCAATAGACAGTCTGTCTGTGTATTTTACTTGATTATGGAATGTAAATTCATACATACACAGAAGGTATGTATCCTTTTGAATGGCAATAAAACAAATTCTTTATAATAATTTTTAGCCAATCCTGTTCTCTGTAAGCATCTTATTATAAATATAGTACATTTATTTTCCTATTYTCAATAAGCAGAAGTGATAAAGTGCTCATCAGATTCTAAATTTCAGATTAAAGACAGACCACAAAAGCTCATCATTTTTTACTCTAGTAGAGATGACCTTAAGATGACCAGAACAAAATGAATGCCTACTTTTCCCTTGTTGAGAAAGTCATTCAGTATTCATTGAAATCCTTACAGTAAGTTACTATAATGTTTGAACAAAACTTTTCTGAGATGAGTATACATATTGTATTTAGGACTATTTTGTATTTAGAAATTAAGTCTGCCTGAAGATGTGTGCTGCACACATACATGGGGCTTTTTAAAATTATCCATTATTTATATATATACATATATATATATATACATATATATATACACACATACACACACACACATATATATGCGCGCACACACACGTATATATATGTATATATATGTGTGTATGTATATATATATATATATATATCTCAAGTGAATCTACCCCACAAACTTCTAGCCCATATAGAAGATGTGTGAATCATCACTATTCAATTCAAGCAGTTGTATGTCACTGCAATAGAGGCTAGTTATTTTCACATTAATCTCAAGGGTTCAAATTCAATTCCAACCAAAACTTCGTATTTGCATAGTCTGTTCTTCCACATTTAAACTGGTGAGCTGAAGTTATGGGATGCCTGTAGGAGAAATGACTATGTCTCCACACGGACTAAGTAGAATTATGSCTCTCAAATCCAATGGATATTCAAAACTCCACTGAAAAGTCTATGCAGAATCAGAAATCACACACACGCGCGCACACACACACACGCGCACACACACAAAAACCTCTCTCTCTGGGCTTCGTACTAAGGTTTCTCCTTTTCATTCACAACTAAATTGTTTGAGGATCTGGTGTAAAGCTGTATATATAAAGGTGAAACTGATATTCACACTGTGATGATGCCATGACCAGTATYATCTTTCCGACATGTCCACACTACCACTGTGGAAGAACATCAAGCCCAGCAGCAAAACAGAGCTACAAAGTTCACACAAAGAAGAGAATGGGAGATGGTACCACTTTGACTCAGCATCATCTCACTTCACAGAACTTGGAACAAGGTGRTGAATTTTTGTTCTTTTCAATGACAGCAGTAATTGAAAAAAGAATCTGTCATTAAAAACTTTRTTATGTCTACATTCTATTAAAATCATCTAGCTGAGTAGAGGCCAACTTACATTTAACCAATAAGGAATGAGTAAAAACTACATTACCGAGCAACTTCCAATTTAGGCCAGAATTTGTTTGTTTAYAGTTTTATGCATTCCACCAAAGACAATATGCTATTACAATTGTTTTACTGCAGATTGTTAATTACAGTTAACTTTTCCATTAAGCAGATGTGTTACCATATTCTTTAGCATTAAACTGGATTTGAAATAAAACTATGAACTACATAAAAACATAAAGATGGTTATTAATCTTCTTGGCACTGGAAGTAATGACTACGGGCCAGCGTAGCTCTTAGCTTATTCATGGCATTAAGCCTTTTATGCCTTCTCCTACCGAGTTGCTTTGCATCCTGGAAGACTAGATTGCACAAACACAATGAGTTATAGATGAAAACAAACAGCAAATCACTAAGGGCATGTTGTAAAGCTAAAGAAAATTAAAATTTCAAGTCAGCAAAAAAGAAATACAGAAGATGCATCTTGTGGGAAACTCATACAATCGTTGCTATACGTTCAGCATGTCATTTTGATGGTTGTTTGCTYCATCACTGGGGAAATCATTATGACATTTTAGTGGCTATCTTACCTAARATGAGTTAAACTGGTAAAAACACCCTGCTTAATGAAACAGGCACCTTCTATTTTTAACTATGTTGTTTATGCTGTGTCTGAATCCGTTTCCTGGTTTAAATTGTATTAGTAACTAATCCGCAAAAGAGTAAGGAAAATTGACATATTTGAAAAAACACTGTGGCTGAACATATAAAATGACATTTTTATTCTCCCTRGAGCAGCAAGCTGGTCATAAATTACCAACATCTGGAAACATTGTATCTGAGGCCTTAGTGAGAGCCCTGCTCATGGAAGGCTACATGGACCAGCTCTGACTGCACTGAAGACAGGCTTTGGAGATGTTCTTCCATTTGTTGAGGTTCTAGAAAAATCAGTAGTTTTCTAACAGTAAACACAAAAGCAGTTACATTTTTGAACTTGAAATTTGATTCAAAAGGAAGAGATATCAAGGAAACTGCTAATTCTAGTTCTCTCTGACTACAATGCATTGGAAGATGCCTCTTAGAAATAGACTTTAACAYGATTTCTTTATGTCCCATAACTTCAGGTATACAGGTGTCAGTTAACTATAATCTAGCACATGGTATGTCAGAAACAGAATCTTAATAAATTATCTTGTTATTATACACAGGTTCAAAGAAAGAACCAGGTGCAGAAAGATCATGAAAAATTCATGACTTCTGTCCAGCTAGAGCGCTCTGGAAAAGAACAGTCTGTGTCTGCATGAGAGGGGCTCCTCCATCACTAACTGTTCTAGTTTTAACTTACAAAATTTCTAATGTTAAGACTAAAAGTGGTGATGTGAAAGTCTCTTTTTGGAGTARTATAATAGCTCCATTTTCTTGACACAAAGTCAATTTGTCTTCCTTTCTAATTATTTCATTTGTAAGTTAAATCCTGTCTCAAAGATTTATAAAACATGTTTCCCTATTAAAGGCAATGTAAGTAATATAAGCATCTTCCTTAAAGACAGAATAAAAAGAGGTATTAAAGCCTCCACATAGATACAAGCATTAATAACTTTTATCCTGTGATACATAATGCAGAGTAAGACAAAGTAATTAGAGACTAAGAATGAATAAACAATATGAAATATAGAAAACAAAATAAGACTATCAAAGCCTTTACCTCTCAACTCAACAAAAATGGAAAAATAGAAGACATTCCAATATATCATTGCATATAGTAATTTTAACATTATTTCAATAAATCAAATCCAAAATGCTAAATTTCTAAAAGAAAAACATTAAATTTAGCAAAGCAGAAAAACTCAACTGGATTATGAAATAGTGCATATGTATCTGAATGAATAACTTTGCTGGCTATCAGCCAAGCGGTATGGTAGGGTAGCATTTACTTCTAAAAGCTTCTTGCAGTAATTGTGTTCACACGTTACCTCAGGCATTTTAAAATTTCACTTTTGAGAAATGAAGATGATGCTCAGTTATTCCAGATGTTAGCACTGTCATATATATAAAGATACTGCAGCAGTTTAATTACTGTTGTTACAATCCAAATTGTCATTTTTCTACCAAACATACTTATTGAGAATTTAAATCAGTAAATGGTAGCAGATGAACTATCACTGAATTCCTTAAATATATCAAAATTTCTGTGCTCGCAGTAGGCTCACAGCTGTTAATATTTACTCAACAGTTACTATTGCTTTTATCTCTCAAATGAATATTAATGAAACCCAAGATTAATTGTGCATATTTGTGCTGCAAATGACTTAATTCATGAAATAAAATCAACATATATAAAAAGTAATAGAGAATACATGATCTCATGTAGGCCAGCCTGGTTTTGCAAAAGCAGTGTTCAGACTGAAAATTTAACGTATTCTGTTCTTATTTTTTTATGTTACTATATTACACAAAATACATGGTGGCCGGTGCAGTTTCTATCTCCATCGTAGTCTCTCAATATAGAGTTATTTAAAGGAAAGAACTGTACACTGACAACTAAATGAATACGTTCCCTACTCAGATAAAGACAGGACAATTTCCAAACATCATCAGATTGCTCCACTCTGTTTCTTCCCACAGTTCTACTCAGACAATTCCAGGGCCCTATTCAGTAACTTGTGAGGAGGCCAATTATTAAGACACATAAAGAGAGAAGAACTAGCCTACATCAGACCTAAACCCAAAAGAAGGCTGAAGCTTCACATATCAGAACCTGTTGATCTGCAGATTGGGGATCCCGAATGTTCACGATACGCTTTTCATCTCACAAAGAAATACTCTTGTACAGTAAGAGTCAGCTGCAGTACACATTACCAGATACCTGACTTGAATACTTGTTTTTACTGCCAGGACAGTGTCTGACTCTTTGCATTTTAGGGATTTTCTTACTTTTAAGTACTTGATTTTTATAAATGACAAAGAAATGCATTTTTATTATCTAGTAACATCTATGGGCTTTTGCAGCCTATCACACAGCAGCAAGGAATGCACGCACTCAGAGTATCAGTACATTTTACCCTGGACTTCTATTACCATGTAATTTCCACTCTACACAAAGATCTTGACAGGTTTACCTTACCTCATCTGGTTGTGTGATACATTTTCCTTTCCCTGAACACGGGAAGCTATCTGAATGGCTTCCCACAGACAAGCAGGTACTGGTTTTCACTACCACAGTCAAGCGTAAAGCCACAATGCATTTAGTAACTGAATCATTCAAAAAACCTGAAAAAAAAACAAATTTCAATTTGTTAATATACAAGACAATATGCTAATAGATATTAATGCTCTACTGCTAGACAAACAAAAGTGAATTCAAAGAAATTGTCAACCGAGAACATCATTGTTCATATTTCACAGATGTTTCAAAATTTAACACATTTAAATTCAAAACTCAATACAGTTCAGAAACATTTTAAAATATTCATATTGATGAACAAAAGGAAGGCAAGGCAGTAAAACAGATGTACGTTCAGGGCTCTCATCCGCACTACTTTGGAAAAACTGACTTTAAACTGTTTTTTAAATTGCTTGAGATAATCTTTAACTATTAAGTACATAACAGAGTTCTTAAAATTGCTCTCCCATTTGGCTAATTTCTAGGACAAAAATATAGTAAAGCTAAGGTATTAGAAAAGCATACATCAGAGCACTGTAACATATCAAGACAAGACTGACATAAAAATAAAGACTAATTTTATTTTATTTTGCTTTTGTCTCCTGCTATCCTCTTGATAATTTACAAATACATTTCCTTAAGTTTTTAAGGACAAGAGATACTAAAATCAAACTCAGTGAATAAAAAGGTTTAAATTAATTTCTAAAAATTACTTTAGATATGAGTTAAAAGGCATACACAGCATAAACTGCATTACACTGCTAATAAAAGAACAATTTCTTAGTTGCATTTTTGATGGAGTTTGCAAGGAATACATAAACAGCCTGATAGCATTTCTTTGTGCATTTCCAATACAAGTATTTTTGAATGTCTAATCTAATAGCTCTATAAGGTGATATACTAGGCATAAATGAACACCWCCTAAAAAATGGAGCACTTGAGGAGGAAGAAAAAAATTCATAAATCTCTGGCTACCACCTACAATTGCAGAGAATTCAAAATTTAATCAGTTGGAAGCTATTAAAACATGCTGGAGCACAACAGCAGCCCCATCACCCATATTTCTAATAGAATTTAACATATTGATTCCTGAAAAAAAAATAATAAAGGAAAATAGTAAAGATAAAATGAGGCACATAGACAGCCAAGGCCAAAAGTAATAAAACTAGAGGTCATGTCAAAATACATATGTGTGTGTGTATGTGCGTGTTACAGACATAGAACCATGGTGGAGTTATACTTTTCTTTACAAACAAATAAGAGTGAGAGATTAAGGAAAAATAGATGCTGTTTTTAATGCAAATATCCTTAATATTARAAACAATGACAGTAAATAGATGTGGGAACTATATGACTCAGAATGGTTTTCCTAATATTTTAAACTTGAAATTCTGAAATCTTTTACTGTATGAGCCTCAAAGGATCTCTCAAAATGCAACCCAACTTCCTGTRTTAAAGATTGGACAAAGTGCTAGAATTTACTCGAGGAGAAAAATTCATTACAATACAAAAATTTCTAATGAACAGTAATAAAAGTTTCAAGAAACTCCCTGAATTTSAAGTGCATTTTCTTTCTAGAACTGCTGCTATACATTATTTGTATTCTACATATGGAAGAGTCAAATATTACTAATACTGAAAATTCCATAGAAAATCATAAAGGAAGATATTCTTTGTTCTTACTTTTTAGATTTCATTTTTAAATGTTGCATCCTTTGAACAATTAGTTGTCAATATTAGAAACACTGATCCCTAAACCGTAACTTCAAAGTAGGAAAATGTCATGTCCAATACAAATGTCATCAGCTTGAGTATAACCTCTATGAGTTAGCTAAATATTCTAAAAGATTGGATAGAAATGTATTAGGTATAGTTCAAATTTCTAATGGTCTATTTTGGCTAATGAAGATTATTGTAATCTGCTGACCTCTTCTAAGAAAGCCAATTTGTTCTGGCCTTAATACACACCACATTTTTCCCATCTGTTCAAAGATGCCATGAGAATAATTTTCTTTAACAATAGAATGTGATTGTCCTAGGTTATCGTGCAATTATACGTGAATGCTTGGAAGAATGTGGTATTTAGAAAATGTCTTTGGGTTCACATTTTCTTGTCTGAAGCAAACTGTTACATATTCTTCAGGACACTTCCCTAAAGGAATATTAAATCAACCTTCTTTGTACTTTGAGTCTTGTTACTATTTCGGTATCAGAAGCCCTTAGGCAAACCACTGAAGAAATTATTCTCACTGGAATGCCACATATTTTCCTGTGATTTCTAATTATCTCACCCAATTTCCAAAGATAAAAAGGTAAAAATACAGCTATTTATTTTCACTTTATAGTGCTTGCATATAACTTTCCAAAATCTCTGAGCTTTAAGGCTAGAACTCTGTCTGATCATCTAGTTCTGACTTGCTGCTTAACTCGGGTCATAGCATTTCAAGTGATTACTTGGCCAATTCCTGTAAGAGTGACTGAACTAGAGTGAGTTTAAACTTCTATTTTTAACTTCTACACAGCAGAATAATTTCAGAAGTATGTTTGCATCTACCTTCATCTCARGTTTGAAGAAAATCATTAGAGCTCATAAAAGCAAGAAATAATTTTGCTCAGYTTAACTTTACCGGTTTTCTGAACTAGCTAAAATGTAATGATATCAGAGTACTTTAAATCAGAGAATTCAGGGTTGAGTTATTTACATTAGTATTATGGAAACAATTTTAAAATCTAGTAAATCAGAATATGAAGTGACATATCATTTATTTTGCCAAARGAGGGTTCTCAAGCTCTGTGCTCACACAGCTGATAGTCTGAAAAGTGTCTGCATGATTTCACTGGCAGTATGCGTGCTTAAAATGCACTACAGCTCATCCTATCCTTGCAGTTTCACATTTTGTCTAGGAGCACAAAGCACACATTCTCCTGTTTCTCTCAGACCAAGAAAGTTAAGAATGAAAAATAAGAAATATAGTCAAAATACAAAGTGATAGTATTATTTATGTCTAGGTATTTTCAGCAAGATCAAATCATGACATTCAGGTTACCACTGTATCTTTTGCCCTATTCACAACACATGCTTTCTTTATACCTGTATTTAGTCAGGGCTCTCTAAGCTAAAGTAAAGCTCATATTCCCAACCCATAGTCAGTAAGGAGTGAGTACTTGTTTGCGTTATCCCCATATCTGCACAATGCTCCCCCCCAGCCCTTCCTGCTTCTATGATTGCTAGCGGTGTATGTGTAAATTTTGCAGTATCCCTTGAACAACATGAAGGATATTTTTTACAGAGAAGGTATTCAAACATTGGTTGATGGACRTATTTTACTACACTACACAAACTGAGTTGCTTCCTTGGTAGCCTCTATTTGACTGAAGCCTTCTTTCAAGGCATGGCAGACTGAGGTCAGTAAGATGGTCCATACCRGAATGCCAAAACAAGCAGGAAAGAAGTTAGCAGACACCACCACCAACTCAGACTGTTACCCTATTGCATATTATATTAACAAAAGGCATAGGCTGAACCGAGAACCCTAACAAACCCCTGGTATGCACACACTACTACTACACATAGAAACACTCCCCCCCGCCACGTGATTTCCTCAAATGTATTTTTCTTTAATCCAGTCTTAATATATATTTGCCTACTGTTGAAATAACAGAGTATCATTTTATATCAGAAATGCAGCAACAGTTCCTTACACTACAGTTCTAAGGCTCTGATTCAGAAGATGATTTAGGAGCTTTAAGTCATACTTGGGGAAGATTGTAGATCTTTGAGTCCACCTAAAGGTTCCTCAGATGAGASAGAATGAGGGAGAATGACTGCCAAGTCAGTCTCTCGGCATGACTGCCAAGACCTGGCCACTCATTACAGTGCAGCACCAGTTCCCAAGTTTTTCAACTTATTTTTAGCCTAGTTTTCCCAGAAAATGAGACAGCAGTGGGATGTCTATCAGTTTCCATCTGTTCCTTTTTTCTCCTTCAACACCTGCCCACACCAAAAGTTTTTGGGGTCACTAACCGATTTCAACAACATTTTACAAAGCAGCAGAGTTCTTGAAGGTACTAAGTTCCTTCAGCTTCCCTGCACATTATATACCCTTAGAATTAAGAGCAGTAGGTCAAAACAGGTAGGAAAACAAAAAAGGGCCCAAGAACAAGATTATGTCACTTCTCCATGTCATTCCTTGTATATAGTGCAGTCAGACCTCTATTAATAGGAATATAGAACTACAGATATTTTCAAATACAAGAAAAACAGATACTATCACTGCTTCAAGACCAAAGCAGTGGTATTGGCTATGTCTGAACTGCATCTTCAGTTCCTGCAACTGAGTAGTGTCACAGAGCTATAATACCTGCAGACACGATTTTAATTTCCAGAAGCTGTATAGCTGCCACCAAAGCATACTGAACCTCTGTAAGCCTTAGTGGCTCAGGACACCAACCATGCAGGTATGGCTATTCATCCACCCACAGTTAACGGCAAGTCAGAGGCCTAACCCAAAGTGTCAAGGTCACTAAAGGCCTACTAGCGCCCTCAGGGACCTGATACCAATGCTTTTGTACTGAATTCCAAACAACASGTTAGGAATTATTTTATAATTTGTTAGGACCATATTATAAACAAAGAGAAAAGAAAAAAGTAAGAAACCRGTAGTCAATGATCTTTGATGCACTGCTTCTGTTGCATTAGTTGCACAGTATACTTGTACAGAACATCTGAGATCATTCTCATTCTCCAATGATACTGCTGGCCAACATAGCATCTGGGGATACAAAAATACACTGTAATAACAAAGCTGTCATTGTGCACAAAAACAGCCTTATTTGCAACTGGTACAACTTATCAAACCTTCAACCTGATATACAGATCATCCTGCTTAATGTGATTAAAGTGATTTGTTACAGAAGCCTAGGCCAGATACTGCTTTGATAGTATTATATTTGATTCTCATTGCTATAAACAGATTTTAGTAAGAAACTATTCAAGAAAATTGTTTCCAAATATTTTTTTGAAAAGTCATACAAAACCCATATATTTTAAAAATGACTATTTTGCACTGAAAAGCAGTGGTCAAACTTCTCATTGTGTCCTTTTCTTTATTTTTTTTTTGGTACTATAGACTCATTAAGTTTAAAAATAGATATGCTTTCTTCTGTCACTATCAACACTGAGAACTCTAGACTCTGAAAATCAAATGCATATTTTTTTTCATATACATAATCTCTATCACAGTGATAAATATAACTGTGCTGCTGGTCACGTTATGTTCTCTGTAACATTTCTGCAAAGCCATTACCCTTTGATGTGTATTAAAGAGGCAGACTAACAATCACAGGGTTATGCAGGTATAACAGCAAAATTTAGGTTCACAAATTTATTACAAAAACCTTGGGAAGAAATAGCACACAGCTTGACTTTCAAAACTGGAGCCAAGTTTCACAGGGTTGACAAAATATTTATGAATTGAGCAAACCAAGTGGATTCAYTTAGCATACAGAAACCTCCAGGCATATGCTGCATTATGTTTCCACTATAACAAATAGGGATGTTTCTGTTTCACTACTGCTGAATTTGATAGCTTAACTAGACGAAAACCTATAATAGGATTAAGAAACAGCTAGCAAGAGTACTCTTACCCTTATGAGACTACTTGCATACAGCTTACTATAGGGGGTGGGGGATGTTATGGTTTACATTAACTTAAGAGTGGGACTTCTGACACAGCTTCAAGRGCTCTGCTTATTGAATAGGATAACGGTGAAAGTCCATGGAAGGGTGACAAGACTAATGTACTCACAGATTTCCTGCATCAGAATTTTCCCATCATATGCTTATTTATCAGCATCTCCACAATGCTGCCAAGTTGGCAGTGAACTACTTTTGGGCACAAATGTACACCACCAGAACTTGCAATGCTACACTTCACAAACACAGCAAGTAGGACAAGAGGCAATGGGCAGAAATTGAAGCACAGAAAGTTCCGCCTGAATGTGAGGGGGAATTTCTTCCCTGTGAGAGTGATGGAGCACTGGAACAGGTTGCCCAGAGAGGTTGCGGAGTCTCCTTCTCTGGAGATGTTCAAGGCCCGCCTGGACGCAGCCCTGTCTAACATGCTCTAGGTGACCCTGCTGAGCAGGCAGGTTGGACTGACTACATGATCTCCAGAGGTGCCTTCCAACCTTACTGATTCTATGATTCTACGGTGGAATACAAAAGACACAGCTGGGACTGTGATCAGGAGAGATGCGGTAGATTGTATAGATGGCAAGGTTAACAAGGATTTATCTATAGTGACTGGTTCAGCTTGAGTACATAAGTGCTTACCCTACTTTAAAWACATAACACATACTGTACTCTACAATAATATAGTACTAGCAGATGATCTCAAAGCACTTTACAAGCTTTATTTAGATGTGCCTCACATTTTCCTTTAAATTATGCATTACTATCCTCATTTTACAGGCAAGGTTAAATGATCTGTCACAGTACAAACAACCAGGTCATCAACCTGATGTAAATATCTTGATGATTAATTGGTCACAAGAGTTGTATTTGAGTGAAATCTTTAGGGAAAGAAGTCATCAAGTATTACAAACGTGAGTAGATAACCCTCCAAATACAGACTAGAAAAATAATTTCCCAGAGTTCATTGCTAAAAGTAGCTTTAAACAAAACTAATTACTAAAGTATTCACAATTCATGTTTAAAAGACTCTGAAGAGTAAACATTATATAGATGTTAGCTTAAAACATAGTATTTCAAAAAAAAAATCTGAATCRTCTCATGATTTCATCTGCTTATGGCTGGGAGAAGGTAAGTATAACTTGATAATGAAGGGTAAGGCATGATACTGATTTTAAACATACCCCTTTTTGCATAGCCTATCGGCATTTTTCATAATTTTTTATTTCAGCTGTTTACTTTTTGCCTTCAAAGGCAAAAGGCCACCCTTTGAATGAGTCACTTCATGGAACTTTTTATGCTGTTCACACTTTTGCTGCTGCTATCATTTATTGAAATGCTATCTTCTGCAAGACTAGCTCTAATGTCCAATATCCAAGGAAACCATCACAGTTCACCTCAATACTACCCACAGCAGGACCCTTAGAAGCAAAGTGTACACATGCAAACGAAAATCCCATTAACTGCAGCAGTATATACCAAATTCTCCCCAAGGCTGACTTGCACTAAACTATACTGTCAAACACAAGTTACTGCGCCTCAACTCAGCAGCAATAACCATGTGAATACTCCATCTGTGGCACGTGCAAGGCAATCCGACTTAATTTAGACCACACTGAAAGCAGGTTAAGTCAAACAATTTCACATACTCCACGGACTAGGAGATCATACGGACTCYCAGCTGACGCAGGTTTGAAGTGTAAATGATTGAACAGATATTATAGTTTTAGTCATGTTACAGACAGCTGGTAAATGTCACAGAGGGGAAAAATTAAAATCCAATGTACCATCCTTAATATCCAAACTGATATCCAAATATCCTGAGCTTCTGTGAACAGCTAGATGAGAAAGACTGTAATTCAGGAGCAGCGTAGTGTTTTGCAAAGGATACAGACAATCCTCTGTAAGCAGAACATGTCCTACAGCGTGAACTCTTACCCCAGCAGTACAAAATCAGGCCAACTCTGAGACCTGCTCCAATGTTACTACAATCAAATTAGCTCCAGGCAGACTGGAAATGGTGCAGACTTAAACTGACTTAAACATAAACTGAGGACACTTCCCTTACTGAACAGCAATATTAACTTAGCACAAGAATAAATTAACAGATTCACAAAAAAAAAATTGATGGTATATAGTCACTGTAAAACTTCTAGCCAACATAAATATTAAAAGAAAAAAGATTTTAATGACGGCCTTATGTGGTTTGTTTGTTTGTTTTTACCATTTGTATAGCAGACTGTATATTTTCAGAATAAATATTCTAGTTTTCAATTAGAGTACAATTACACTTTTGGATAAAAACATACATGCAACAAATTATAGCAGATTTTTGAGAGTCACTGCACAAGCTGAAAGCATTATTCAAATGCTTCAGTAAGGCCCTTCAAATTTTCAAGGAAAATGTTAAAGCATTTTCTCAGGAAATGATTAAATTAAATAATTATTATTGAATCAGTTCAGTAAATCTTATTCATTTGCAGAAAACGTGACTAGAAAAAGATACGCATGTTGCTGGAATCACATCCAGTATATTACTCCAGCAGGACAGATGTACACAGTGTTGGCTGAGTGAAAGCCTTAAAAAAAAATAAAAATAAATAAATAATTAAAAAAAGACAGCCTGCATTTTCAACTCACAACAGAGATCCTTAGCTAGGCACGAACTATAAAGATTCTTGAGAATTTCAGTTTGAAAGACTCATGCACAAACTGATGGTGCATCAGGCTACTCTTATCTCATTTTTTCAAACTTGTAAAATGCATTTTATCTGATTTCAATGTTTCATAATATACTGCAATGAAGAATAGGTGCATGACAGTATCTAGGCAAAGTTTTGCAGTTATTCATTTTTATATATCCTAGTACCATTAAAGACAGCATACTACAAAGATCCTGGATTAAAGTAAATACTGCAGAGATATTTTATAACTATGATGAATAGTTTATACAAGAATCATTAACTTCAAAGAGTAAGTTCAGCCTGACCGTGAGGGGGAATTTCTTCACTGTCAGAGTGACAGAGCACTGGCACAGGTTGCCCAGAGAGGTTGTGGAGATATTCAAGGCCCGYCTGGATGCAGCCCTGYCTAACATGCTCTAGGTGACCCAACCTTAGAATCATAGAATCGGTAAGGTTGGAAGGGACCTCTGGAGATCATCTAGTCCAACCTCCCTGCTCAGCAGGGTCACCTAGAGCATGTTAGACCTGTGCCAGKGCTCTGTCACTCTCACAGGGAAGAAATTCCCCCTCACAGTCAGGCGGAACTTCCTGTGGTTCAATTTCTGCCCATTGCCTCTTGTCCTGTCACATGGGACAGCTGAAAAGAGTTTGTCCCCGTCCCCCTGACACCCTCCCTTCAGGTACTTGTACACATTGATAAGATCCCCCTTCAGTCTTCTCTTCCCCAGGCTGAAGAGGCCCAGCTTTCACTGCCGTTCCTCATAGGGCAGGTGCTCCAGCCCTCTGATCAGCTTTGTAGCCCTACACTGGACTCTCTCCAGTAGCTCCATGTCTCTCTCGYACTGGGGAGCCCAGAACTGGATGCAGTACTCGAGATGAGGCTTCACCAGGGCTGAATAGAGGGGCAGGATCACCTCCCTCRACCTGCTGGCAACACTCTTCCCAATGCAGCCCAAGAGACCATTGGCCTTCTTGGCCACAAGGGCACATTGCTGGCTCATGGTCAACTTCTCACCCACCAGCACTCCCAGGTCCTTCTCTGCAGAGCTGCTCTCCACAAGGTCAGCCCCCAGCTTGTACTGGTGCCTAGGGTTATTTCTCCCTAGGTGCAGGACTCTGCACTCGYCCTTGTTGAACCTCAGGAGGTTCCTCTCTGCCCAGCTCTCCAGCCTGTCCAGGTCTCTCTGAATGGCAGCACAGCCCCCAGGTGTGTCAGCCACGCCTCCCAGCTTGGTATCATCAGCAAACTTGCTGAGGAGGCACTCCATCCCCTCACCCAGGTCATTGAAGAAAAAGTTGAACGGGATGGGACCCAGTACTGAGTCCTGGGGGACACCACTCGCCACAGGCCTCCAAATGGACTCCATGCCACCGATGACGACCCTCTGAGCTCCGCCTTTCAGCCGGTTCTCAATCCACCTCTCTGTCCGCTCGTCTAACCCACACTTCCTGAGCTCATCTAGGAGGATGTTATGGGAGACAGTGTCAAAAGCCWTGCTGAAGTCAAGGTACACAACGTCCACTGCTCTCCCCTCRTCTACCCAGCCAGTCATTCCATCATAGGAGGCTATCAGATTGGYTAAGCAGGWTTTCCCCRTGGTGAATCCAWGCTGGCTACTCCTGATCACCTYCTTTTCCTCCRTATGTCTGAARATGACCTCCAGAATGAGCTGTTCCATCACCTTTCCAGGGATGGAGGTGAGGCTGACTGGCCTAGAGTTGCCTGGGTCCTTCTTCTTGCCCTTCTTGAAGACCGGAGTGACACTGGCTTTCTTCCAGTCCTCAGACACCTCTCCAGTTCTCCAGGACCTTTGAAAGATGATGGAGAGYGGCCTGGCAACAAYGTCCGCCAGCTCTCTCAGTACCCGTGGGTGCATCCCATCCAGGCCCATGGATTTGTGGATGTCTAGCCTGCCCAGAAGGTCTCTAATCCTTTCGTCCTCAATCAAAGGAAAGTCTTCCCTTCTCCGGACTTTCTTCCTCAYGTCCAGCCTACAGGATTCATGAGGGCTGCCCTTAGCAGTGAAGACTGAAGCAAAGAAGGCATTCAGTAATTCTACCTTCTCTGTATCCCTTGTCACCAGGGCCCCTGCCCCATTCAGTAGTGGGCCCACATTTTCCCTAGTCCTCCTCTTGCTGCTGATGTGTTTGAAGAAGCCCTTCCTGTTGTCCTTGACATCCCTTGCCAGACTCGATTCCAACTGGGCCTTAGCCTTGCTCGCAGCATCTCTGCATACTCTGACTGCATTCCTATAATTCTCCCAAGTAGCCTGTCCCCTCTTCCACAGTCTGTGTATTTTCTTCTTCTGTCTGAATTTGGCCAAGAGCTCTTTTCTGATTCCATGATTCTATGAACACTGACACAAATAGTGTGAAGCTATAATTCCAATGAAGTAAAAAGCAGATTTTCCATGACTTAATATGTTTTAAAGCTTGACCCTTTTGTTGCCACCTCTTATTTAAAGACATGCTGGATTCCCTCCTTTCTCACGCTTCCCATGACCTTTTTGGCAACCCTCAATGTCCAYCTCTAACACTTCACCTTCCATGGCCGATACTTCTGGGTACACTGAATACACCTGATACTCAGAAAATATGAAATGTCACCAGTAAAAGACATTTTTAAAGCTCTGGAGTTGGGCACAAAACTTTTGAATTCCCTTGGCATCAAATAAAGCATTTTTGTTGCACACAGTTGGGCAGAGATCAACAGTTCACCTTACTTGTGCTACATAGCAACTTTCCAGTGATTACTTTTGAYGAGCAATAATTTGACATTAAATGCCACCAGCACCTTGGGATATCCTGTGTGCTTTATCCTACTCCTAATCCACCCAACCTACTGTGTATAAGCAGTACTATTTTTTTTGGCAGTGGGTGGGAAGGAGAGTGCTCACTTCAGAACCTAACTTAGTCACTTTTCCTCTGGCTAGTAAGTGAAATTTCTAACAAAATAAAACACTTTAGAAGACTGGCACATGTTTGTGGTACGAAATCCTATCAAAAACACAGTAAAAATATTTGAGGAAAAGCAGTGTCAGCRAGAGTGTTTTATGGAATGCACAAGCCAGTCCTCAAGTTAGCATTCCCACTTTTATTATGACTTATTTTAACGAGATAAATGTTGCAATTTAACAACATAAAAATCATGCTGCATAATCATGGCATCATAGTGCTTTTCCTACACTGCAAAACTCTGTTTGCAGAYGCAGCAGCCATTTTGTAAATCATATTATAGAAAAAAGACCGGTCTTTTTCATTCAGTTGTACTAAACACTTTTCTCCTTCTCTCAAATCATTCATTTGTAAAGTCTAGAGTTGTTGAGCTTTCTTTCTTTCTCTGGTGTAAAGAGTAACACGATCACTGTATCTTAGAGACATCACTATTTTCAATTTTTTGACATTGTGCCCAGCTAATCAGAACCTTATTCCTGTCTTTTGAGCCTTTTCAATCTTGTCTGAACAACTTTAAACAAATGCTTGTTTTGTTAATTAGTTGCCATGAGGTAACTAAATATTTCCCTGAATGTTTTGTCTTTGAGATACCAATCTTATTCAGGAGGATTTGCAAGAGGTAATTAGAGTACCAACCTGAGTGGTACCAAACTTGAGGTGACACAGKGGGAAGTGACTCCAATGAAAAGAAAGCACAGTAATCTCTCAGGTCTTCCCCTTTGTTCTTTAACAACTCTAATCAGAAATTTTATAAAAGGTCTAAGAAAACTAATATGCACAGAATTTGCTAATTAAGAGAAGAATCTTTTACAAATTCATTTGAATAAACAGATAAAGCCTGGGAAAAGGAAATATATAAAGCAAACATATTGGCTGGCATGCTCCCATGAGCAAAGCTTTGCTATGCTTACAGCATCCTGTAATACCTTGTGGTATCATGATTGTTGTAGCTTAAGTACCATCAACAAATGAGTATGTTTAATTAATTACTGCTTTTTGTATAAAGTCACTCATTTCCATTTACTGTAGCTTAGAGTAAGTTTGTCCTGAATATCAAGAAACATATGGAATGTCATTCTTGAAAAACAAGCTGTACGCAAAATTCTTCTGATCTTGTTGAAAAACAGAAACTTAAATGAGGTATGTCAGAAAACTAGCAAACCTTTTCTAACCGTTTGGACCAATCTGAACCAAAGATTAAACCATTTTTATATAAACCTTAGTTGGACTATAGATTTCAATAGAGTTCAGGATTTTGCAYATCTAGTGATAGAGTTTCGTTCTGTTTCATGGTCAGGAGTTATGCTTTACTGCACAAAAATTAATAATAGAAAGCAAGCAAAATATTTCTGTATAATTGGGAAGAAAATCCATAAGAAATTCTTYTTTCTTTCTTACCATAAATGATGGCAGGTCACAAATATTTTTAAACTAGCAAATCAGTATTTCCATTCCCCTGTTCCTTTAGTATTTCACCTTTTTTCTAATAAATACACGGAAATTATTCTGGGAAAAGCTATAGCTAAAATGAGGCAACGTAAAATAATTTACTCTTCTTTCATCACTTAAACTTGATTATATTTTAGGCTATTAACATATCAGGACTGAAAGACATACAGAGGGAATGTTTCATATTCCCTTTCTGTCAAAACTACTATACTCAATCCATACACTAGCTAAAATAATCTTAAATAGAATTTTCAAAATTTCAAATGTCCCTTACTTAAACTTGTCTTTACTAAGCACCAAGATTCTCCCATCCATGAATATATCACTATATTATTTGATTCTGAGGCCTGTTTCATGCACAAATTTGTGATTCATGTTCTTTATATAAATCAAAAAACATTTTGATTTCTTCCATAAAATTACACTACAACTATTAGAAAAATCTACAAATAATTTCAGTATCAGGAAATTCAGAGGAAAGACCAAGGAAAAAAGATAGGTAGGTAAGAAGAGACAGTGAGTGTTGTCTACCTTGACTTCAAGAAGGCTTCTGACACTATCTTGCATAACATCCTTGTAGGCAAGCTGATGAAGCACAGGCTAAATGAGCAGACATTGAGGTTCTGCCATTCAGAACTGGCTGAATGGCAGCACTCAAAGGATTGTGATCAGTGGCACAAGGTCTAGTTGAAGGCCTGTGGCTAGCAGTGATCCCCAGGGTCAATATGGATCCAGTCTTGTTCAACTTGCTCATCAATGGCCTGGGTGAAGRGACAGAGTGCCTCCTCAGCAAGTTTGGAAACTGGGAGGAGTGGCTRTGCTGTTATTCTGAGAGACCTTGACAGACTGCAGAGATGGGCAGAGAGGAACCTCATGAAGTTCAAGAAAGGAAAGTGCAGAGTCCTGCATCTGAGGAGGAATAACCCTATGCACCAGTGCAAGCTGGGGGCTGATCGGCTGGAGAGCAGAGATCTGCGAGAGAAGGACCTGGGAGTCCTGGTGWACAACAARTTGACCATAAGCCAGCAATGTGCCCTTGTGGCCAAGACGACCAAAGTATCCTGGGCTGCATTAGCAACAGCATTGCCAGCAGGTCAAGGGAGGTGATCCTTCCCCTCTACTCAGCCTCAGGCCATATCTGAAGTACTATGTCCAGTACTAGTCTTCCCAGTGTGAGAGAGATATGGAGCTACTAGAGTGACTCCAGTAAAAGGGACAATAAAATGATTAAGGGACTCTCATCTCTGAGTATATGAGAGATACTCATCTCTCGTATGAGGAAAGGCTGAGAGATCTGAGACTCTTCAGCTTGTAGAAGAGAAGCCTGAGGAGGGATCTGAAGGGGAGGTGTAAAGAGGAGGGGGCCAGACTCATTTAAGTGGTGCTCAGTGACAGGATGAGAGGCAACGTCCACAAACTGAAACACAGTTCCCTCTGAACATAAGGAACAATCAAAAAAAAAAAAGTGAGCGTGACTGAGCATTGGAACAGGGTGTGCAATCTCCATCCTTGGAGATATTCAAAAGCCATCTGGATAAGGTCCTGGGCAACCTGCTCAAGTTGACTCTGTGTAAGCAGGGTCATTGGACCAGATGATCTCTAACGGAATCTCAACCATTCTGTGATTCTGTGATTTTTTTTTAAGAAAAAGATAGATAGAAGTAAAATAAGAGGTCCCAAGAAATCTGTATTACATAAAATGAGCRAGATTATTAGCATAGTGTTTATGAAGTGTGCTTGGCCTAAGTCATCAAGGAAAAAGTGTTTTTCTTGCCTGTGTCAGCTAGCACACAGTAAACAAATCAAGGTAAAACCCCAGTGGCAGACAAAGACAGCTGTAGAGAGGCAAGTAGGTCAAGGTAAACTCTATAAAGGAGTAAGACAGTATCTGTTTTAGGTATCYAAATTAATAGCCTAGAATATATGGCATATACAGTCAGTGAAGCCTTCACAGAGCGGCTGGAATCCTCTATTTAGGAACTTACTGACCAAGCTATGCATTTAGTTAGACGCCCCTATGAATGCATGAAATTTGCAAAATGTCCTGTCTTCATTATAATTTTACCTAGTTTTCCCATATGTTAACTACTACAAGACAAAAACAACACTTTACGCCAAAGAAAGAGATTTAACTGTGAAACACTAAATGTAAAACTAGTTTGAAAGAAAAAAAATAAAACCTTGAAAGAGAGTAAAAAAATAAAGAAAATGTAAGAAATCAGAAAATTTGAAGGACTAAGTATCACTAAAGAAGCCACTGCTGAGGGTAATTAAATGATTACACGGACAACCCTCAAGCAATATCTTTGCTAAGTAACAATTCAAAAATGAGAGAACATGGCACTTCTGCATTTGGGTTTCTCTCTATAGTARATCCTTGCTTAGAATTTGGCCCAATGCTTGTGCATCTGAATGCTTTTAATTATACACTTATTATCATGACAATTTGTGGAAGCTTGTACTTCCTTGTAAGATATATAGCATTTCAAGAAGATTACAATAAATGCTGTTATTACAATGACTTTGGTTCCATGTCATAATTACAATAAACCATCTGCCCAGAAAGCTCTGTTTAATTAAGTCAATTGTGTCTGTGCAAAAAGAATGCATTTAAATCAATATTATTTCTCATACACTTAAAATAATGTATCAGCCTATTTTCATTCCACCCTTTCCGCAAAGGTGCTTAACATTTAATGCATGCCCAATGAAACATGCAGTGTATTTCCAGGATTTAATACTTATAAAGACAAAACTAGAAGAGTAGAAGTGGTGCAAGTAAATATTCTTACAAGATCAGATTTTCTGCRTTATGTTAATATACTTTTAAAGTTCGCTGTGTACAAGCTCAGGCTTCTTTCCAAAGTATTTCATGATATAATATTTGACAAAGAAAAATCTTTAACATTTGGAGGTGTTTACTGTAGCATTTACCGAACCCTAGAGTTAATCAAAATGAAACATACAAAATACCTTTCATTGTCTAAAGTTGTTAGCATCCAGATTTTAAATTAGGTAGCGCCATTTATGCAAGTATTTAGTGCCTCTTGTCTGCTTGAATGAACAAAATTCCAAAAAATGGCCTTGCTATCACATCTGGATCTTCAAAAACTTCAATTTAGGAAAATTTCTTCTCTAAATGTTGGGTTAACCATCAACTGTCATCTAGAGCTAGTAAACAGAAAACGAGCATGTTACTCACCAATAAAGTAGTTGTTTCCTAATGCAAGCATTTCTTCAGAAAGAACAAGTCCACCCTGTGCCTGGAGGAGGGTTACACTTCTGCCATCTATAAGTGAACACTGTTTAAATCCAGTTGTTGTCACCTTCCATAGCAGGATAAGAGAAGCTGCAGCATCTTGCCTTATACTATGGAAAAAAATGATAAAAATATTTACACTGAGGGAAATTGGCATTAGCAGGAAGTACCTCAAACCAGAACAAAAACTAATCAACAGAGAAGGAAAACTTAAACATTGCAAGTATGAAATCCAGCAAAGGCCAGATGCAAATAAACTATTTGATTTTCCAACTTAACCGAAGTGGTTTTTTTTTCCCCCCAAACACCATCCACGGAAGTAGAGCTACTTGCACGTCTTCTGTTTTCAACATTTCCACAAAATAAAAAAAAGCCTCAATATTAAGATTTACATAATAGTATATGTAAAAGCAGATATAATCATACACACTTTCAATTTCTAATACTTGATGGACAACATCTTAATGCTAGAATAGCCTTCTTCACTGTTTGGATTAAAGTCTTTTCAAGTAATACCTCCCTTCTACAACTACCATGCTGCCGTTTTCTGTAGTTGAAATATATCCAGCCCTCTTGT
Source organism: Rhea americana (assembly GCF_003343005.1). Lineage (NCBI taxonomy): Eukaryota > Metazoa > Chordata > Aves > Rheiformes > Rheidae > Rhea > Rhea americana. The sequence goes on from NW_028185483.1 coordinate 5,511,426, forward strand.
TCACTGAGGTAATTATATTCCACACTTGGAGACTGATGCTGGTAGAAATCCTCATTTGTTTGATATACTGGATTGAATGTTCAGAATAATTTATTCTTGTAAATCAAATGAGTCATGTAATGCTCCCAAGGTCACTGAGTCTGTAGTGACTTCCTAAATATAGACAGATTGGATAAAATAAGATTATCTACAATTGCRTATATACTCTCAGTCCCACAGAGTGAAATTTTTTTTAGTGAGCACTATATCTATATCAGTGTTTCTTTCCTCTCAGAATACTTTTTCAACTCACCTCCATACAGAAAGAATAAAAATTTGTCATGTATCTGGCAAGTCCCGAAATATTTCTATTAATTTTTTTGAATGAATTCCAAATGAATTTGTACAATCCTTCAAAAATTMAAATACAACTGCATCTAAATGCTGAAAACTACTGATTATCTCTTCCTAAAAACAGGCCTCCAAATACCAAGAGATGAGGCTCTGTTCCATGATTTCACATATTAAACTTTTTTCAGTCTTACTAAAAAGATAGAGCAGTCTCTTCTCATTTCACATTTGTGTTCAAAACAAGAAATGCAATTTTTTCTGACCATATTTGACCTGAGTTGAGAGAATGCTGTGACTAAATCAGCTATGATGGAAATTTTGGAGAATATTTTTGGTTCTTCTTATAAATGATACCCATCATCAAAGCTGACCAACTCACTTTTAATAACAACTTCTGTTAATGTGAACACAATAGCAAATAGTTTCATAGTTTACATCACACTTGACAGTAAAAACAAAATAAAGTCTTTAAACTGAAATTATTGTCCTTATATAGGTATATAGCCATTGAACCAGAGATGTTACATAGGCCTTTAATACGGGACTTGCAATGAAATGAAGAAAGATATTGCAAGTGACTGGGAAACTGAGCTGTTTCAGCTTGTAAACAGTTTAAGCACATAACCATCATAACATGAAAAATGGCAGTGGCATTCCAACAAGCTCTGCCCAGATTAAATGTCAAAATAAAACATTACTAAAGACAATATATTATTAAAAATGACCTAAAAATGGACTGTGAGTACTCTGTAAACTGCTTTTAAATGATGCCYTCCATCAAGGGTTTTAAAAATAGCTGTAGAAACTACTAACTTCAATGCATTCTTGTTTTCAGGAATAAGTAGTAGTTGTTTGCTTACAAATTCCAGGCAGCCAGAGCACTCATGCTYACAGATGCTTTCCTTACTGAAGCTAAACGCTCAGCGAGCATGATTCTGCATTCCACGGGAAGAGTTAAAAAGTCCCCGCTCCAATCTGTCTGCAGTTTGTCTGCCTGCATCAGTTTGTTTTTTCCTGTGAGCATGGCCTTTTGTATCTGAAATCTGGGATTCTGGCAGATAAGATGACAGTATGAGAAAAGTAGGCTAGCTGGGGAAAATCTAACTCTAAAATAGCAGTAAAGTTGTGAGCCACAGAACTACGTTGGTAGGTTTTTATTTGAAAAAACACATTCCAGTAATAAAACTCACCATCCCAACTACTGGCATCAGACCTTTGAAGGAAATTAGACTCAACTAATTAGAAGTACAAAGTGAATATCTGAAAAAAAATTGAGCAATGTAAAATTTATTTAAATTTGTCATACAAACTGCGTTTTTTAACTATACATTATACATTTCATAGATGATGACGACACTTGAAGCAATAATCCAAAAATCAAATACAAATAAATAAATAATTTATGTAATCAGTGAGAACTACTTTCCAGCAGCAAATGTGGCCTGCAGACTAAAGAAAAAAGTTCACTGCATGAAGGAGAAATGTCATACTTTCTTTGACATCTTCAACATGCCTTTCCTAACTCCTAATTCCTATATACTGATGGCTCAGAGACAGTTTACATACTTACATCTTCTAAAACACTGAAAAGTATGAGGAAGGTTAGAGCATGCAAAGAGCTGTCCTGGCACTGCTAGATGCCTGAAAGCTGTCTGAAGTTCCTTCACACACTTTAAGTCATTCGACAAATCTGGCTATTTATATTCCATCACACATGACAAATACTCTTACTTTATTGATGTATTCTGTGGAACTTCAAAGGAGATAAGTCGGCCTCCAGCAGAAGTATTGGAACTAGCATTTCCACAAGCCACATCCGGAGTTACCTAAAAAAAAATATATATATATATATATATATATATATATACACATGTATATATATAAATATATATATATATTAGCACTAAATCACAAAATATAATCAAAGAAAACACGAAAAGTTCTGTGGGTTTTTTGTTTTTTAAAACAACAGTGGTAATCCAAGAGTCATCTTCCAAAAAAAAAAAAATCTTCATGACAATTCATGACAATTTCTGAAAGAGATTTCTGAAGTTCAAGATTACTTTAAAAAAAAAAAATACACTCCCATATTCTCTAACAAGATTCACTATTATTCTTTCCAACTATAAGAAGAATTTTCCAAGGTGAATAGACAATCTGTGCTTTCCAATGGGGAAGAATTAAGAGCATAGTTCAGAGTGAAAGGATGTTTTTGCAAAATCTCCAATGCCTATTAGGCATGGAACTCAGTGACTGTATTAATCAGATCAGGACACCATACAGGATGCCATACAGCACACAGATGTCACAAACAGACTCCTTAATTATCTGCATCTTGTAGAATGATTATTTCACAAAGGCAGGTTGAAGGCCATTACCGCTTCCAATGATACTTTTACTACACATATGTAATGCCCTATGTGTTATAATTGGGTCTCTCTCTCATCAACATTGTAAGTAGTTTTAATTAAGCAGTTTTCAGGTATCTTCATCAGCTTGACTATGAAATATCACACTGTGCAAGATGTGCAACAATTTCTTCTTAGAATTTCTAAAAAGATTTTACAATCTTATTTTGTCAGTCGTCTGGAATATGCGCACAACCTTTTTATGTTGGCAAAGGGAGAATGCAAGCTGACACACTTTCATGAATTAATCTTCCATGAATGAAAGAGTCAAAAYCTAATTTGTAAATTAAAGTATAATTCAAATTCGTATTTTAAACACTAATATAAAACAGCTGTGAAAACATGGAAAAGAAAAGTCAACAATCTTATTTAAGTAATAAATTTTAAATGATTCAGAGGTGACTTTGATTTAGGCAAGGCAAATGCTCAATATTCACACTTCCTAAAAATGTATGGATTGCTTAGTTCATTTCTTCAGTATTGAACTGTCTGGCAGATAAAACATGAATATGTACAAAAATAAAATGAGACACAATGTTGTTGAATTTACTTAAAGAAATTTGGAAAGGTTGCTATTACTAGATTGCCATTACTATTTCTGAAACCTGGATTTCAAAATTATGGAGCTAACATTCAAAGCATGATAAAACTAAAATGAGAAGAAGAGASAGAGAAGAGGAGAAAAATAAGAATTTGGTTTGCAAGCATGCAAAAATAAGAATTATTCAGCAAGAATAGCATAAATATGAAATATTTCAATGGTACTTAGAAGAGCTAAGGGCAACATGCAGGGTTTTGACACTTTTACCAGGAGAGAAAGATGCCAGACATTATAGATCTAACTAGTAACTCTGCTTGTAATTGGCCCTGGCTTTCATGCTCTACGAATCTGATAAAATAACCATCTAAACCAGTAGGACACTGAAAACCAGGATTTTTTTAAGAACTGAAAATTGACTYCTTTCCATTAGAAAAACCTGATACCTGGATCAGACAAAAAACTCAGGAAGAAACAGTAGTACTGATAAGGAACAAAAAATGGTGCCAGCAGCATCCTAAAACAGACAAATACTATTAAAGAGACAAAAATGACAGCTTAGACACCTGAATTAGGAAATAAATTACACAGAGTTTTTCCCACAGCAGTGGAACATTTGTATACAGATTCCTAATCATGTCTCTTTTCTGTCTTAACAGAGCTCCCTGCAGAACTGAAAGATCTAAGAACGAGGGCAAAGACAACCAACATGTTAACTAAGAAAAGAAACTCAGAAGATGAAAATAGTCTGCAAGTCTCACTCTCAAAAGAAAAAACAAAGCTGCAATAGCTAGTAGGAGATATTTAAAACAGAGCTCACTGGAAAATAAATGATTTTCAGAAGGTAAAACAAAGAGCACATGATAAATACTGTCTTCCTATAGTAATTCTTCTTTAAAATTTGTGAAAGTGAGATTCCTGGATTCCTGCAGTCAAAAACGCAAACAGATCATTATGTCATCTAAAGATAATCTAAAAAAAAAAAAAAAATACAGCTGCAATGACACCAAACTCTTCCAAAAATTCCCCTGAAGCATTCAGTAGTAGAGAACCTTTAACCCAGCCAGCAAGCTCCTTGGGAAACAGACTTACAGATAAAACCCCAGTGATGCAACTATTTTAAAAACAGTCACCAAAGAAAAAGTCTTCATAAGCCAAAAAAAAAAAAAAAAAAAAAACAGCTGCAATGACACCAAACTCTTCCAAAAATTCCCCTGAAGCATTCAGTAGTAGAGAACCTTTAACCCAGCCAGCAAGCTCCTTGGGAAACAGACTTACAGATAAAACCCCAGTGATGCAACTATTTTAAAAACAGTCACCAAAGAAAAAGTCTTCATAAGCCAGCCAGAGCCTGAAGTATGCTTAGGAGCTTCTTACCAAGATAAGCTCCTGTATCAGCACAGAAATAACCGCTTCAATATGTTATGCATTTATATTGTTTAAATACCAAATCACCAATACCAAGACATACAGGATTCCTCTCTTTACAGTGAAGCAGTACAAATACATCTCTTAAGTTTGTACATAAAAAATATTCTTGCTTTTTAAAATAAGTTATAATATAAAAAGAATGCATTTCTGTCTCAAATATTTTAATGGTGTTAAATTTTTGAGTGTTTATATGGGTGAAACACCATCTTAGAAAGCAAGAATAAAGTCTCCAGAAGGAGATATATTCCTAGAGTCCCTATTTGGACMTTAGAAAGATAGCAGTGACACAGTTAGAAGATTACTTTACTTTACCAGTCTGCAGCAGTAATATAGATGAGATTGAAAAGAAAATCAACTGTGGTACCCAAGACTGTTCTTCCTTGTTACATCTATTGTTAAAAAATTAAATAGCATAAATTCTATAGATACTCTTCTGCCTTACACACCAATCAGAAAAAAAAAGAGATATACATGGAATTTGACGAGGACTAAAAGACAGAAATAGATCCCAAGACAGTATTTTTACATTACTGCCTTTACTATTTYGGTAAAATAAGTGTACTAGGTTTTAATACCCATGAATACTTTTGAACACTGGAACTGGTTGCYAAGCTATCTTGTGGTGTCTCCATCCTTGGAGATATTCAAGACCCAAGTGGACACAGTCTTGAGCAACCTGCTCTAGTGGACAGGATGGGAGGGAGTTGGACTGGATGATCTCCAGAGGTGCCAACCTCAACCATTTTATGGTTCTGTGAATAAAAATTCAGACTGTGAGCTAGTTGCCCACAAAGTCTTTAATAGTKTAAACTCCTGTTGCAACCTCAGTGATATAAAAGCGTTCATAAACTCCAGAGCTTCATTTTGTAAACATTAGCAAAGRTTACACAAATAAGCATGTGATGCACACTCACAGTTGCATGTGTGCACACACGCACTTGTACATTAAGTGACATTTTCCTCCTAGGCTGGGCTGTGAAGATTCTCTTTGATTAGTTTTTTGCCTTTCCATCTCAAAAAGCCATTCTCCTCTTTTTACTCCTAATGGAAGCAAAGAAATCTGCCTCATCTTGCAGTCAAAATTAGTCTAAAATTAAACAGTATACATGAATGCACACACCATTCCTGGATTACACATTATTCTTGAACTAACTAAAGAGAAAAACATAAATTCGTCTTACTGAAAAGAGCCAAGACAAAAATCAGTGCTTCAAAAACACCACAAATCCTACACTTAAAAATTAAAACATACTTGAAAAGACAGTATGAAACACTATGAAAATCAGTTCTTTGAGAAAAACAAGGTTATGTTCGGGGTGATCTCTCATGAAAACTAGCATCATCATTTAAGAAGAACCTTTCATTTCTTCAGTAGGACAGCAGCCATCAAGACGAATGCATTACAAGGAATGCTTTTGCAAACAATAACTCTTTCAAATCTTCTTCCAAGGCATTACATACTCACTTTTAATTTGAAAAAGCGAGTTTCRTAACTTGCAGTTCTGCCTTTTCTGAACATAAACCTACTTTTCCATCAGGATTAGGCCTGCAGGATTTCTCCTTTTTCAACACTAAGAGAGAAAGGAATTTGCTTTTATTTTCTAAGCAATACAATGTGCCTGTCAGCATTCCTTATGCAAGGGAAAAACACTATGTTAAAAAAAAAAAAAAAAAAAAAAAAAAAAAATTAAAAAAAAAAAAAAAAAAGAGAAAAAAAAAAAAAAAAAAAAAAAGAAAAAAAAAAAAAAAAGTTAGATCTTTACTACAAAATCTTGAGTAGCTGTCTATAGAGAAATAAAAATGGAGGAGGAGAAAAACAAAAAACAATGTAATAGAATCAAAAGATAGGGATCAATTACTGTCTTCTTGTGGTCAAGACGACAGGCATCCAGGATCATTTCTGGTGCAGAGGCAAATCCCACTCACATGGAACAAAAAGAAAGAGAACAAGGGAACTGCTTTTCTAGCGTGGTTAAACTATGGGTTCAGAAAATCTAGTGCAAGATGCACATGAGTGTATTTGCTGCTACTCTCAAGAGTTTCATACAGGATGACTCTTGAAAGAAAAYCAGAACAGAAAGAAAATAAAAACCTACTTCTAACACATCTCACCAGTGGGAGAGAAAAGCAAAAGTGTCTAGAGTGGGAGTAGTGCCTCTGAAAAACACCAAGGGAAGACTGACAGACTGCATCCAAAAACAGTATCAGACGAAGAAATCTTGCCAGTTATTGTAGCACTTGAATTTAATGCAAAGAATTCTGCGTATCTACCCAGCCAACCCTATCACAGGCAGCTTGTATTTCTTCACTCATCTGAGCAGAACACACTTTGTGGAGTCAGCAATCATACTGTAAAGAAGATTCAGTAAGAGAAGATTTCGATGCACTGCAATTCTCTAGATAACACTGCTAAAACATGGTATTTCCTATACAGGAAAATAACATCAATATTATACGAAGAGGTATATGTTTTAGCAAGCACAGTAAGTTATCTTAAGCAAYGACACTTTCTCAGACAGATTATCTGCGTGATTTTATTAGCCAGATATCAAGCCAGATATATCAAGCTGGCCACTAAAATTCATGCTGACTTCACAAAACTATTCATTCAATTGATGTTAGGTCCTTGAACAATTAATGGCCATTTCTYAGTCCAAAGTGTATGCAGCTGCTCTGAACAATACAAAAACACTATGGAAAAAATCTCCTTGAGCAGAAATTAGGCATACTCAAATCTTTACACTCAGGCTATGAATTCAGAGATGTGGTGTAAAGCCAGGATGTAATCTTCATCAAATTCTGTGAAGCTGGCCACAGGTGCTTCTACTCCATGTACTTTTAGGTCAAAACAATGAAAGGCAGCCAATCCTTAAGTCTTTTTGTTCCATCCCCCTTATCCCTCAAACTCTCAAAGATTTCAAGGTAGGATTATTCCTGAAAGAGTAGTTAAGAATCCAAACACTTTTTAAAGGCTGCATCAGACTACCAAAAAATCCCAAACAACAAGAACAAAACAAAACAACAACAACATGATTCTTCTCTCTAGAATATTCTTTCCAACATAGGGAAGGTTTTTCTGTCCTGAAAAGAGATAAGAGATGTTTGATTTTAGGAAAGCTAGTATTTAAAACATCCATTAGCAATTAGATAGATCCAGGTATAATTTGGTGTTTACCTAAACTTTTTTTGAGCTTTTAGAAATGCTTTATGTTTTGAAAATGAATACATTAACGGGTATCACTTATCCAGAGATGCTTACACCAAGTTGCCTATTAGAATGGCATTGGCATAGAAAGTTCCCTACACACATATTGTAGAGGAGAGATTTGGAAAAGTTACCGAATGAATCTAGAAGAAAGTTAAGATGATTGCAACAGAATCTTTTCTTCAATATCCTCTACTTGTTTCTATGATATCATTTTCTAAAAGCATAAGAAAAATAGAGGTTTCTAAAACAAATTTTGTATTTCCTTCAGCCTCCATCCATTTTTAGGTCAAGGATTTCCTAAGCTCTCATTTCTAGAGCTGTAGTTTCTATGCATTTAGTAACTCAAATGGGTATCTCCTCCATAGCATACTTCGGCTGCTTTATGCATTGCTAGATGTTCATGCAGTGTTTTTGCCAAAGGTTCAAAGGTCTGTTTCAAGCAGAACTGTTTCTCAAGAATATTCAGGTGCTGCAGAGTAGGAGCAATCTCTCTTTCAGGAGTTTCCACCTGACCCAGGTGACTCCTTTTAAATTTACTAAAAACACAAATAAAATAAATGCTGTCTCTATTGCAAGGGGAACTACAAGTTTATTGTAGTCTCTAATTTAGTTTCAAAAGCTAAAATCTGAGCATCAGTATTGCAGTATAAATAAAAAGATCAGACTAGGCCTCACATGCTTATCATTCTTACTCATAGCTGCACACCTGGCAAGTCACTTTATTGCTCTGTGCTTCAGTATCTTCAGCTGTAAAATGTGAACAATACTGCTGACTTCCTTCGAAAATAATTTTGAGAGCTAGTAAAAGCAATAAATAAAAGTAGGAAACAGCTATTATCTTACAATTTTGCACACAGGAAACTTTGTTGCATCCATTATTTGAGCAGAATTAGCAATTGTTTCTTTTTTCTTTGATTTTTGACAAGATAAATCTTTTCTATACTGAAATATGAAAGATCATTGGCCTGGGGAAGTCTGGATTGCTAGGTGTGTCTATCTTGCAAGTGGAACAATTTACTTGTCCAACATAAGAACAAMATTCTGTCAACAGCTGAGTAAAAAGATATCCTGATACACTACGGAAACCAACAGAAGGGAAAACATTTTCTCCAATGGTCTGAGTTTGTAGCCCCTGATTTGCACATCAGAAAGACAGACTAATTCCTTATTGCCACAGCTACCTGAGAAATGAAATCATCCCCCAAAATACCCATATGTTTTCAAGAGGTGCAAAAGTTACAGGGAAATCTGATCAAGTATGCATTGCCAAGTGTGTCCCTAGTATCTAAGGAAAGGAAAAAAAAAATGTCCAGCTGTCACCATACAACATGCTTCTCTTAGACAATTTGCTAGTCTCAGGTGTTCATTTTTTCCGAAGTCTCCAGTGCTTCCTGAAAGAGTTTCCACAAAAATTTTGCCCTACAAAATATTAAGAGCTTTCCTATGGCAGATTCTGGCAAAAAGTTCTCTGAGCAGACAGGCAAAAGAGTATGAAGAGTAATAGTTCACCTGCAGTATCAGTATAAGATGTTAAAACAGCTTGACTTGAAAGATTAAAAAACAGCAACAACAACAGCAGCAGTAGTCTTACCTCTGAAGCTCAAGAAAGCTCAGAACAGTAGATTTTGCAACAAAAAGTGTTTTTTTTTTTTTTCTTTTAAAGGGGGGCAGAAAAGGATGAAGGTTATGCTTTGCAAGCTGTGAGGAAAGGGMGCATTTTCCTAACACTCAACTCTTTACTCTTGAAGCCTGCACCAAGGAGGCTTTGGAATAGACCTTCAAGCAAATCAGCACCCTCTTCACTTTCGTAGATCAGAGAATGTCTTAAATCAGCAGCTGGGAATCTTCTCTTCCACAGAAGCATCTCTGTCTTGCAGTGGCTTCCAAAGAACAGAAAAATCACTACRCTACAACACATTGAGAAAAATGCAAGACCCATCACAATATCTTAAAAACATATAGACACAAATAATTCACCTGTTAATAAAGGAATTCTGATTTATAAACTGCATTTCTCAGATAACAGAAGAAACACAGAAGGGTAGAACTAATAAAATACCAACTTTTCAGCTACCGATTTAGCTGAAATGCTTAACGAATCTATATAAAATGCAAACTACACAGAAATGTTACTTATACAAGAAAATACCAGACCACAAACTGAAGAAGACACTATGGAAACTTGACACGGGAAAGGGCATGCCCTTAATTGATCAGGACATGCAAGGATGACACTGTCTAAACTAAGTAATAAAGCAGATCRTTGCTTGTTTCTGCTTCAATGCTCTCAACTCCAAACTCTGTACTCTTTGCCTGACATATGTTTTACTGTACAATAATAGATATGGCAGAGGTTATTTTAAGACACAAAGCTCTGTGCTCCAGTCTTTGCCTACCATAACTTCCACTGAAATAGGACACAGTGAGTTAGAAATGCTCGGTAACTAGCCCTRTAACTATTTGTACTCCAGATCTAATCTGTGGGTCATGCAGTATCAAACATATATTGCACACAAGCCAATTTTACTTTCAGAAGTTTTTTTTTCTTTTTTTTTTTTTTAATAAAGCTAAAGTAGATACACGAATGCATTTGCTCGGGCTAGCGAAGTATGATGAAAAACAATTTTTTTCATGGATACAAATCATGCCTGTTCACTTTCTTGACTGTGCAGTGTGTGAATATACCTCAGAAGAATCCTACTCCTTTAAACATTTTTAAAACAGATTCAACTGACATTTAATGTATTTATTCCTGAATAAACTCAAATGAAGTAACTTTCCTCTAGAGTGTATTTTCTATGAAAAAAGGATGTCACAAAGATTTAATTGTCTAGTGAAATTAAAATATTTATTCACCAACAAGCTTCATTATCCCTATACTCATTACTAAGTTAGCATAAACAAGATCAAAAAAAGGAACCACTGCTACCCCCAAAACAAATGCTCTCGTCTGTGGCTTTGGGATGCATTTTCCACCTACATAATGTTCTTATAGGTGGTTGATCTCTGGATCAGCTTGGAGACTTCTAGTACCAATTGTTGTAGGAATGGCCCATGCAGGAATACTGGTTTCCTATCTCCAAGAGAAGGATACAGGGACCTCCAAACCGTCCGTACAGTGACAGATGCCAAAGAATAAGGGAGGAGGATGGCCACATAATAGAACGAACTTAGTACMCGAGTTAAAAAGGCATCAAGAGGTAAATAATTGATATTTTGTTGTTAAGTTTATGAATACACCTACTTCCCACCTACACTTCATTTTCACATGTAAAGATTAATATTTAGTTGTAACTGAGTTAAGTTCTTCTAYTTTTTTTTTTAATTTGTAGATGTTAGAATCTCTGCAAGACCCTTAAGATTTGCTAACAAAAAGAATGTACAAACAGTAGAAAACAGACRTCATTTCTTAAGGATCTTATGTCGTGTACATTCCAGTTGTAAATATTTGTTATAACTTTTAGTAAATCTACAATATCTGGCAAAAGTACAACTTTTTAACTTCTCTGATATCCCTGAAAATATACTCAGAGTGTTTGTTCCTCCAAGAAATTTCTCATTCTTTCAAACATGACTCTTTGTCCTTTTCTGTTTCTTTATATTTGTTGTATGTTATTACTAGTATTGAGGCAAACATAAATGACATAAATGTTGTATTTTGAACTGTTTTCCTTTAGTGTAGCATGCAGTATRATTTACACAAACAATAACATACAAAATATGAATGAGGTCTATCTAATTCAAACTACAGACCTCTTGGGAGTCAAGTCYGAGACATGAAAAATGTAAACATTTGTGATAAAGTTTAATTAAAGTTAAAAMCAATAATTTATGCTAACATGTAGACAAGACCAAACTGTATTACAATACCTATAAATGGATCAGATATTGCAGGTCACCATAAATTAAATCTATAAGATAATTGTGATGCAGTGCAGTATCTTAYAAATTCAAGAATTTAAAAAAAGATCAAGAAACTGTAGAAAATGTACATTTGTGTCCATTCTTTCTCTGAAAATATCACATACACATTTCCTCTAACTTTCTAGGCATCTTCTGGGTAATCTACAAAATTAATTGGTATAATCTGATAATTAATCTGAGATGTTTCAATCAGCTTCCCTGCTAAAGTGGACAGCTAAAGASTGACTGATGGATAGCAGAACCAGGCAAGCTGCAAACTGCTATACAAACTTGCAGTTTCAAGRGGGAATTCAAACACAGAGCCCCCAGGTAGTGCTGTGATTCAAAGGGCTGTATGTAAATATGAACCCTGATACATTCAAAAATGGCTATTTTAAATGTTTACTTCACAATTTTAGGGCAAAATAAAATAAAGTTTCCTAGAACTCGAATGTCAAATTCTAAAAGAATCTATACAGGCCTGTACCATCTTATTTCCTCCAAAAGATACTGTATTAAAGGCAGATATATTGAATGTGCTTTTAATGAGTGTTCTTTTTTTTTTTAAAAAAAAAAAAAAGCCTCAGCTATTTTCCTAAGACTATTAATAATCGTGGGTTCAGTAGTTCCTCTCCCAGCATTGCATCTATGTAGTTGTGCACTGTGTTATATATTGACTGCTATTTTTAATTCTCAAGTAGCTATGTTTTCCTAACACTACAGGGATCCACAAAGCAACTTAGGACTGTAACCTTTAAKCAGAAAAAAATCATGTTAAAAGTACTGCTTTAATCTTCTGATTTTCTTGAATTTGTTTGATGTTTGGAGATATTTGAGGGGGTTATTTTTTTCATGAATGACCAGAACAAATATTTGATTTCAAAGAAATATCCAATATAATGTATGTAAAAAAATAGCCTCAAAAAGGCCAAGTTTAAGCCTGATACCTTTAACAAATGTCAATTTTCTAGTGGTTAATTTTACCAGAATGTTAACTCAGAGATCATATGTTCAATTCTCGCATAGAGTCATCTGTGACATTATACAAAAGTGACAGCACAACTATGATAACCGTTAGATGTCCCTCTGCGTGTGTTTTTATTTAAGCAAAACATTCTCACCTCTATTTCATCCCATTTCAGATCTACAACTTTCTGTCCGGCTTTTGGCTGCCACGTAGGTAGTGTCACAGTCGTTCTTGAGTGAGGAAGAACAATGTCGGGTTCCAACGTAGATGAGACTGGGCTGCTTTGTCTGGGTGATGACGACTCCGTCTGTCCAGAGACTGGAAGGCTGGGAAATGAGTGCTCACAGTTTGTTCCTTCATAGCCTTCACTACAGATACAGAGGTAGCCATCGCTGCTGGCGCTGCAGTTACCATAGYGACAGGGGTTGCTGGCACAAGGATCTGAAACAAACTGGGGAAAAAAAACATCACATGGGTCAATTATTGCATATGAAACATTTATTTCTGAGCTTTACAAAGATCATAAAACAGAGTTTTCCCCCTTCTGATATTTATCTCCTAAATATATTAGGCATGAGTTTGGTCCATACATGTATCTTCAAGAAAGTAAATTCAAAGCATTAGAGAAGAATGGTGATTAATATGGGTCACTGCTCCCAGATCATTTAATGCTAATTCTCTCTTGATACTGTCAATAAAGCAAAGTGGTGAACAAAAAAAGAGGAACGTTATGGTCGCAGTTCACATTGTTGTCCCCTACAGAGGTGACCCTGAGACTGTTCTTGAAAATTACACAAAAAATTGAGAAACATGATGCAGTAAGTTGGCACGGGGCATGGGATGCCTGCAGATCACCAGGCAAGGACACATTGCGGCGGGTCGTCACAATCGACCGCATCACGTCAACTGCAGTCATGGCCATGACCAGCTTAATTTGAGAACAGCTATGCTTTTGCCTGCACTTCTTTCAGGGGACAGCTGCTTCAGAAACCCATTTGTCTGATGCTAGAAACTTTCAATCAGGAGTGGCTGAGGTAAAAAAACAAAAACAACAACAAAAAACCCCACACCATTATTTCTAAGACAGCATGAGCATTTCTAATAAAAAAATAATAAGATTCAGTCCTGCGATGTGGCAAAAATCCTATTTTGTGCTTGCCTGCTTTCTTCTAATTTCTAGCTTAAATTTATCTACTGTCAGTTTATACTCCATTCATATGCTGCTATTGACTTTCCAGTCAAATATTTCTTCCTTCTTCCATGCTGGCATTTACATCCCTAATATATTTACAGAACATATATCTACAAACTCTTCCCAAGCCTCATTTGACAGACCAAATGAGCTACAGCCTCATCTTGCAGGAGCCCTCCATACGGGTGACTGTACTAGCAGATGCATTTCCAGGCTTAGCTCTGCCTTTGGCAAATGCATCAATACTTTTATTTGTCCTGGGAATAATTTCCCAACATTGCCAGAGAAACGTTTGCATTAGTCATACCTACATCACACCCCTGACTCATCGTCATCACTTGAGCAATTAATACAGCCMGGTCATTCCCTTGATTTGTCCTCATATTAAAGTGATAACCCATCACTGAAAATAGACTTTTTCTTAAAGTGCAAATTTCATCCAACTATTCCCGTGCTAAAAGTTACACARATCTTCCCTGTACAATATTCCAGTCCTTCTCTGCATGAGCAATGGCTTCCTATTCTTACATTTCTTGAAAAAGCATCACAGTTATCATAACTAGGTGTTTAATAACAAAGAATAGCATACACTTTTTATTGCTGTAACACATATCACTGATGTTTTAATTTAGCATGACTAAAGATCTTAACTCAATCACCCTTTCCAAATACATACTACAAGATCTTAAAGGGCTCCAGCTTATGTTTGTGTTCACTAGCTCTCAGTGTATTTTTCAGCTCCATCTTSCTAGCAACAAATACTGGCTCACACTAGGAACTTGACTTTCCCATCAGTTCAAAGTCCTGGTTTCAAGGACACCAGATCTTAATATTACATGTTCTTATATAAAGCAGTACTATAACTGGCCTTGCCTGGATTTTTTCCCTTGGCTGGTATTTCTCCAGACCCTAGCCTATTGTAACATTTTTAGACAGAGGAAATTCTATGATGAAATTTAATTTTGAAAATAGTTAATTATGAATATTGGATTTGTACTGATGGTGAAGAATTAGAGCTAGAAGAAATGCAAAATATGTGGTATACTCATTTACCTCATAGTTCAATTATAACTCTGAGTATTATTTACATTGCTTGGCCCCACATCTCAATATACATTTGGTGATACACTAAGACATCAGGGTCAGGCTCTGACTCTCCAGGCTCAGCTATATATAAATATAAATATTTAAATATGCAGTTTAAATATGACTCTTGATATATTAAGTATAGCAGCATGGATTTTTTTTTGATTTGATGGGCTGGTATTTCTCCTAAAGTCTTTCTTCCATATCAACAGAATATATAAATTCTCAGATGACAGTTACTAGATCACTTCTCAACAAAATATTTGTATATGATAAAAAAAAAAAAAAAAAGGAAAGAACAGCTACCAGGAAGAAACATAACCTACTTCTGTTCCATAGTTTGTCAATTACATTTTCAGGTTGCTCTCATCACCAAGAAGCAGAGACTTTCACAGAAGCTTCCTTTTCCTTTAAGAGTGAAGATAAAAAGTGTTGAAGTGTGAACAAAGCTCTGTTCCAAAATTGTTTGCAACTGTTTCTCATATTCTAGTTGCTGAGACCAGATTTGATCCAAGTTTCAAAGGCACGCAGCCCTCCTATTGTTAGCTAAGCTCTTTTCTCATTATTCCACAATTAATTTGAAACTCACATTATCCTATCTTTGATTAATGAATCAGCATTAATTCTATTTTCGAGAAAATCTAATTGCTGTAGTCATAACCGAATGTTATTATCGGTAAACTTTTGTAACAATAAAGGACAGGACATTTACAGTCACAAAGGTGACTTTTCTGCCCTAGGTCAATATATTCTTTTTTCTACAAGCAGAATAATAGAAAGCGTTCAGTGATGCACATTATTTGCTGTAAACTGTTTCAAGCTTGTTTAACTCCAAAGGTAAAGAGATGCTTACAAACACCCACCACTCACTGCTCTGCACTCTGGGCACCCAGGAGCCCTATGTGCCTTGCAAGTCCTCACTAACATCCCACATGCACCCCTGTGAACACGATTAAGACTGTTCGGTTCACATGAAGAATAAAAAAAATGAGTGTAGATATGAAGTTCTCTTCAGTCATGCACTTCATTGGAATTTAATTTTTAACATATTTCACAGAATTTTAAAGATATCCTTCCTTTTTTGTAGTTATTATTAATTCTAAAGCTCATTTTTCTTTCAAGAAGCTTATCAAAAAAACGAAGTCCTTTGTGCACATAAGTTTTCTGTTGAACTGAAGTTCATTTTGATTAGCAATTACAAAGAGGTAGGGAAATAAAATTGATTAATTTATGCTGTGTTTGATGTTTCTGTGATCCCTCTAGTTTTCTCCTAGCTCAGTGGCATCAAGAAATGGCARCCACTTTGAGAAACAACTTGACACAGTGAACAACACGGCTACATTTGAAAAAATAGCTAGCAAAATAACCWGACGAGGCTTTTAACAAACTCTTCAAATTCAGGGAACAAAGTAAACAATGTCCTTGGTCTCAAAACTGAGGGCTGATGCTAAGTATATCACGAGTACACWGTTAAGAGGGGATACTTTTCAGCCTTTCCTTGGAAGTTCACAGTACTTTGAAGCAGCTGTTGTACAGAGAAGAGGAGGAAGTACGTAGCAAGTATCCATATAGCCACTGATTAAAGATGAATACAATGTAATCACTATGAAAATTTTCCAGATTATTTTGCTCAAAAGTAAAATTTCAAGCAAGTATGTGTGTTATGTAGGTCTTTTCTTGTTTTTCCCCCATTTGTCCACTTAAAATTCTGTCTGTGCTCATAATACACTCATTGCCTAAATAGGCACAATCAGCAGTTAGAGTACCTCRCTGACAACGCAGAGCTAAAAATTGTAAGATGTTATTTCCTTCCAAATGCCATTTTCTGTGCCTGAACAGCTGTAACTTTTGCAATATTCTTCACAGTAAAATCTTAAGATAGATTCATACTAAGGTGCACTTGATATTGTGGTTGATCTTACAAAGGCAGACAGAATATTAACACAGCTASAGTACAAACACCAGGCTTTTTTTAAGAATCATACAAATATGGATTTTACTCTTGCCAGGCCAATCCATCCAATTGTTTCCTACATTTTTTACTTAGGACAAAACACTGCAAGATATGTATTACCTGCAAGATAATTTTTGCCAGCATTCTTTCTGGAGACACCAACTGTATTCAGTCTCCCCTCACAGAGGGTCCCCCCCTCAAAAAAMCAAAAACAAAAAACAAAACTTCCAAAGAGTTTTAAAAACTAAAAGATTTAAGCTTAAAGAGAAGGCCATAAATGAACCGATACACACAATACAAAACCTGCTTTGCACCTGAGACTCTTTTCAGATACGCCAAYATAAAATTAACTTTTGGTTGTTGCCAGAAAAACAAAATTGCCAACAAAACACCAGCTTGCAACTTGATTTCAACAAGATACAGAAAACCCAGAGCACGTCCAGCCCCCAGATTAGGGATTCAGCTAATYAAGTTCTACATAGTGTCTGTCAATCTGTTAAAAAAACAGAGCTGCCACAACAATGTCAAAGTTATACCTATGTTCAGTAGCACTCACAATCTCCAAAACAGGTTTCAGATATTAAAATTCAGAGACCAAAAAAAAAAAAGAGACCAATTTCTCAACAGCTTCCTGAAAATTTTCAAGTTACACAATAAACTGTTTTGAAAAATTATCATTAAAAATTATCAGTTTATGAAAACTTCAAAAAAATAATTAAAACTTTGTCTGCAGTCTAAGATATTACTAGTTTGGGGTTTCTTTTTTAAGTAGAAAGAATTTTGGAACTAACAGTTTTTTCTTATAAGCAGGTCTGAAGTATCATACTATCTTTGCATATTCATCCATTTATGAAAAATAAATGGGGAACAGACATATCAATGGCTATCTAGAACCGTAACCTCTTCAGCCAAATGGTTTAGTTATGTGCAAACTGTTATTGTAGTTTAGTCTGATTCAACCATTCACACAGCGAAGCTTTGAATCCCAGCCTATCACACATTATATATTAATGTAAACTAGGAAGTAAAGCAAAAGAGAACAGGACAAATTGAAACAAAAAAGTCAGATGCTCAAAAAAGCATACACAGAAAAAGAACTGAGGTGAGGATATTAAAAAAATGTGTTTTCTTCTACTTTGAGAAAGACTGTCTTGCAATTCAGTGGGACCAGGCAAGACACATACGTTCAATTTCTGCCTCTCCCAGAGATACCCTGTTTGACTCGAGGACACTCCGGCTCTATTTCTGCCTCTGCAGTTCCCTAACTGTKAAACAGAGATTACATTTCCCTTCTCACACTGCCTGTATTGCCTAGCTAGAAAGTAATTTTTTTCAGGGAGGGAACGGAGGGACTGAGAAGTGCCACCGAATAAAAATCAAAATAATAAGGAAATAAAATCTCAGGACGACTAAATTTGTAATGTGTGCCTATTCAGGTCTCTTTTGAGTGATGCAAGTGTTCACACAGACATTTAACGATTCTTCAAAGTTAGGAAAAAATTCTAAACTATATGCTGTTTTCTAATTAACCACAAAAGACAGTAAAAAACACTGATATTATATCTTTATGCTCTTCAGCAAAACTGAAGATTTGCTTGAAAACAATTAGGTTGAAGAGTATATTAATATTTTACTGTGATTAAATACAATAGAAAAGAGTGTCCAAAACATTGTAATTATGGGAGAGTAAGGATGAATGAGATTCATTATCTCACAGGAATATAAAAATTATCAGAGTATCAGCACCTTGGACCACAAAGATCTCTCCACCTGAAAAACTACTCACAATTCCTTTCGCATTTACATTTAAGAACACTCTTGCTACATTCAAAACAGAATGAGTATTGACATATAATGGAAAGAATTATGTGTTGGAAGAAATGCAAGTTTCACAGAAAAAAAAAAGAGGTTGATGGGAGAAAAGTACAACATAAAGCATTCATTTTTCTTTTTAAGGACAGAACAAGGTTGTAAACCTCGTTCAAGCAAATCTGTAAATAAATTTAAAAATATATATTATGTGAGCAATATGAAGTACACAGAACAGTGACCAATTGGCCAGCAAAGACGCACAAGGAATGCCTACAAAGCATGACAAACCTCTCTGGGGATGTGTGTTAAAAGCATGTTATTATGGTTTTCAAGGTTAATCCCTCAAAAAATAGGAAATAGAGTTAAGATTTATTGAAAATACACACAGCTTCTGTTCACCCGCTTTACATAAGAAATCTTTATTTACATGACAACATACAATATTTCCCATAACTTGCTTTGTTCAGTGTTTAGTGAATAAGACAATAACCAATAGTCCTGTCTACAATGGACAGCTTACTTCTTTCAGTTATCAGTAGATTTATTTTTAAGATTGAAATTTCTAAGATTGGAACTGATCCTACAGGAACCAATGCACTTAGAAACGGCAAAAGGGTAAGCAGATTTTTGAGTTGCCAAGCTGAGAAGTCCATAACAAGTTTGGGGGGGGGAGTTTTGTTTGTTTATTTGTTTGTTTTTTGGAATACCAGTCACTTTACTGATCTGTCAAGACATAAAGGACCACACCTAATTATTGAATGTTGCTGTATAGTAATACAAAGGAACTTTGTCTAAGCGAAACTTTGTGCAGGACAACTTGAAGCCCCTTCACTGTCATTAAAAACATTTACTACAAATGAAATTGTATATGCTGACATCAGTTTCTGTTATAGTCTCAATACATTCCCAGAGAACAGACTAAAACAGCCTAACTAGCCCTTTACCCTACAAGGAGGAGTGACCCTAGGCAAAAAATACTCTAATTATAATGTAATTAAATTATATGTTCCAAAAGGCCAAGTTATGGTTGCACAAAATCCATCATTTCTTTACTTTTGGGTGCCTAATTTAGAAACTAYGCATTCTTTTAACACAGAGAAGAAGAAATAGGGCAAAAGGTCTTAATTAGACAGGAGTTTTTTAGTATTCAAAGTGTTTAAAAATTATTAAATATCACCATATAAAATAACAGCAGACATTTGCAGGATTGGCACCCTTTGATTCCAAGGAGCAGTCCACTGTCACCTGAGTTGCCAGAGCAACTGGCAGCACTTCAAAACTCTTACTTTTCCTGGTCCACAGAAAAAGACAGATAATTCTCCAGATATTAGCACCTMCTTTTGAGGGAAATGAAGATGACTAGACTCCAGAATTCTGGCTCCTATTTTTGATTCTGTCATGTCACTCAAATGCTTCCATCCGTATTACCCCCATCTCCTCGCTGTATTTCTCCTTGCTGCTATTCCAYTCACAATTTTGGCACTGCAACACAGCAACAAAACTTCCAGCTCAGCTCTCATGAGTAGTGCTCCAAGAGGGAAGCTGGAGAGAAGRATGCAGGTCCAAACTCAGTGACTAAAGGTATCTCATCTCTATAGAGAAAGCAGATCTCAGTTTCCAAAAGTGTCTGCGGCTGTGTGAACTCTGTCCTGCACAAGGCCAAGACGGCAAAGGTCTTCACTGTACAGTGGTGGCTCCTGACCCCTCCTATGTTCCTGCAGATCCTCTGGAGCAGGCTGCTCTGTGCCACTACATCTGCTAGTCTGTGCCAGGAAATCTAGTGTGGGAGTAGCTTGTCTATCGCTGCCAGAAGGAATTACRCAAGTAGCGTTGCCCCACAGGGTCCAGCTGCTTGGCTGCACCTCACTTGGATGTCACTGAGTCCATACAGGAATCAGAATGCTGCCATTTAGCTAAAAACCAAAAATATGCCAGTATGATAGGGCTACAAAGATGATCAGAGGACTGSAGCATCTACCCTATGAGGAAAGGCTACAAGAGCTGGCCCTGTTTAGCCTAYAGAAGAAAAGACTGAGAGGGGATCTTACCAACGTGAACAAATACCTTAATGGGGGTGTCAAGGTGATGGGGCCAAACTATTTTCAGTGGTGCCATGTGACAGGACAAGAGGCAAYAGGCACAAAGTGAGACACAGGCAGTTCCACCTGAATATGAGGAAGAACTTCTTTCCTGTCAGAGTGACGGAGCACTGCGCCAGGTTGCCCAGAGAGGTTGTGGAGTCTCCTTCTCTGGAGATCTTCAAAGCCCACCTGGCTGCAGCCCTGTCTAACATGCTCTTTGTGATCCTGCTTGAGCAGGGGGGTTGGACTAGGTGATCTCCAGAGGTCCCTTCCAACCTCAACCATTCTGTGATACGTACACTATATTATATATGATGCTATTTGATACTAAGGAGTAGCCATATGCTACGGAATACATCAGTGTGAGCCCTGAGTATCAGAAACTTTACTTTCTGGCCTGATCAGTTCCCTTGTCTGTTCCTTAATGGAAAGCACAGTTTACAGAAGTCCTGGAAATCAGAACAAWCATGATTTTTTTTATCCTGCCCCTGGAGATGGTTGAAGCAGAACAAAATATTTGTATATTATATGTAGCATTAATATGGCAAAAACTAATTTCAGTTATCAGGATTTCACTACAAGCTGCAACATCAAATTGGAATTAATCAAGATTCAGAAGACTAATGCCAAGAACTATATCATATTGAAGCTACAAGTTAAGTAACATCTTTCTAGAAATAAACATTTAATGTTTTCTTTCAGCAACTCTACTCAACTCCTCGACCCATCAAGAAAGAGATCAATAAATCTAATGAAGAACAGCAACCTCTATCAGATAATTCAGGATATTATTCCTAGCTTTAAAACACCATTAACTATGAGCATTTGGGATTGCTTCCAGGCTGTCATTCTTGTTCTACGACTTTTGAATATTCAGGGTAATGAACCTACCAGAAAATGCAATAAATGGATATAAAGCATTTTCTTTACTTCAATGAAGCATCAAAACACGCCTAAAGAAATTGTCTGTTTAATTGAGAACCAAAGCATGGCTGCCCAAAGCTATTTGAAAAACCAGCAAATGTAACAAGGCGACTTAAACAGCATGATAAACCTTAAAAACAGAGCTCTGGCACATGGTAAGTTCCCCTCACATAGTAAGTTACTATAGATCAGCTATTTGCAATACCTATATTCAGACATACTCATTCCTTGAGGCATACTGCAATAACTGTAAAATAAATTGAGATCAACAGAAAAAGAAATACTTTACACTAATCACAGAGTACCTAGATATACACATAATAAGATATTACATGTTAGATGTAAGATCTTTTATGTTAGATGTGAGCATGCACAAACATAATAATTGAGGAGTGGCTTACAGTTTTTCTCATTTTTTCTCTTTTTTTAATATTGGTTTTGGTACATTTTCCTTTATTATGCTTGGAAAGGCTAATCAAACTGTTTGACATTTGTCTATATATAGCTGATTTCTATAGTGATTACACTTTCAGTAGGCAAACTAAACCAACTATATTTTTCAACAATTCCTATACTTAGCAGAGATGATTTATAAAGACAAAGTCAGAATATCTATCTTGAGGGTAAGATAGGTCAACAGTTTATCAGAAGGGAGGTAAGTACACCTATGGATCTGAGCAGATGAGCACTGATTTTTTTTTTTTTTTTTTTTTTGGCAGGGGGGAGGGCAGGGGGAAACCACAGCATCACCTCATTTTGTTCTCAGTAAATGTTGGCAACCTATGGTATAATTGTTAAGTGGAACTCACTACTGTTAGTCTCACGATGCTGAATAAGTGGTAAAACTGGTGCAAAATTTTGAAGACTAAGTGCTAACACTGTTACAGTAAGGCAGCACATTTGTTTGTTTATATTTTATGCTATTGTTTTATTATGACAACTTCACACTGAAAAAATTATCAGCAGTTCTGTATTCACAACATTGTTTCCTCTTTTAGAAATCTTTTTCATTTTGAACAACAGTAGGAGGTACAAAATATTTTAAGATACTAAATTATAGGTAATGAATGATATGAAAATTCATAACATTTGTATTTCTAGAAGTAAATGCTAGTTTCAGATATTGAAATTAAGTTAATTCCATTCTTAGCACATACATCCTAATACTATTCTAAAAGTCATTAATTTATCCCAAAAATGACATCTAGTATTTAATAAAACACAATCAAGCAAGTGTTCCAACTTATAAGCTTAACTTTAAAGCAGAAGATTAATTAATCCTAATGAATTTAACTTTGAAGTTAAGCATACAGGTCAAAGTCTAATTCAAAGCTAATAACATTAAAATCTTAGCGATTCTGCCATGCACACTCTGAGTTATGATGAGATCAGGACTAAATCCAAGGAGGAATATAGTTCACATATTTTTATGAAGCAAAAAATCTCCAACAATTTGTAAGTAGGATTTTCAAAATTGACTAACAAAATTACTCAAATATTCTACTGAAAGGAAAAAAGAAATTAAATTCCTAACTGAACTGTTTTAAAAACAGCATCTTCCTATAGCCTCTGTTTAGTTTAATCTATTTGCATGCCTGTCTATCCTCACAAATTTTGACCCCAGTGGATGAATCAAACCAGGTTTAACAGTTTTCTAGAAATCTCAGGAATAATCAAAATGTTTTACTTGTGAACAAGCAACCAGCTAGATGATCAGGTCTACATAAGCACCCTCACTGCGATAAAAGACCACAGCATAGGCTCACACTTTATTACAGCAAGCCCTCTAGGAGTTAGGCAGCCTTTATAAAGTTCAGCAACAGGAAGAGCTACAGGGTTCTCATTTTCTTTGATATCAAGGCCAATCATCCTCAAGACACCACTTGGCAGAAAACAAGACTTCATTAGTTCCAGTGCTCGTGGCATTTCTTGATTTGGAAGTCTAAGGCTTCAGCCATTCTAYAGCTGAGATATAGTAAAAACAGTCAAACAGCTCTTGTAAGAGCAAGAAAAAGACTAAGTAAGACTGAACTGTGCTATAAAACGATACAGTTGAACTATTGACAATCACATAAAATCCTGAAAAACTCAACAGACGAGACAACTGACTTACTTTCCACAGGAGAATGTGTTAAATAGGAAATGATAATAAGCCCACACATAAACTAAGAGACGTGATATAATCAGCTGTCCACTGACATCACTTTTTCCAAATCAAGGATGAAAAAAAACAATTTAAAAAGCAGTGGGGAGTGTGAAAAGAAAAGTTATAGTCATTTCAGGCTGCAGTATGTCAAAAAGTAGATATTTTACCAGCTGAGACACTTGGCACTCAATAAAACAAAAAACCCCACTAATATGCCTAGCAAAATATATATATATATATATATATATAGGTCCTCCTGGGCTTTTAAAGTAATTTTATTTTTTCACTACAACCAACATTATTCCACTCTGTGAGGTACTAGTGACAGCACAGTAAATCACAGATATGTAGTCTCATGATTTTTTCTTATTTCTCATACTTGAACACTCTGTCAGGTGAGTAGGTAAAATTCATTAATACTGTCAAGCTGCAGAAACACTGCAAGACAGACACAAAAAATTGTCACTGCATTCTCTCAGCGTTCTTTATATTGCTGTGCTGTGCTGGATTAAGTTACTCCCCCATGACTGCTATCTAATTATTTTAAGAACTCATTCCACATGAATACCTTGTTTTTAATCGCTTGGTCTCAGGGTTAGAATTCTGAAACTCAGCTACATTTTGGATATAGTTATAGGGGGTTATGCATCAATATTTAAAATAATTAACACACTGAGCAGAATTGACACCTAAATGGAAGCAGGAACTAGTGAAGACAGATGCCAGTGTGAAACAGCTACCCTTAGTTTTTAGTTTGGTGGTTATAGGACGCAGCCTTCCTTCTTGGATTAGGAATCTAAGCAGTTTGTCTTGTCACAAGTGATTAACTCACTTTTTTGTTTTAAAACACAACTGGAGGCAGCATGCAGAGAAATCTGCATCTTTAACCTCCTTACCAAGGCATTTGCCTGTAYGTAAAGTGAGAGATGCAAGTTCGCCATCTTCCTCAGTCCAAGGAGTTTCAAAAACATCCAATTCCAAAGTCCCAGAAGACCTTTTCATTTGACTTTAATGTATAATTGGACTAAAWATTTGAACAATGCTGGGAACAGAGATAAAAGCAGACAGTTTCTCCACTCGTCCCYGCTTACACACCATCACTCACTCACTCTGACACCCACTCCCACCTCACTCTCGCTGGCCCTGTGATTCTTGCTGTGTGAAAACAGCTTAAACCATGGTACTTTATCTCACATTTTCATGACAGGCTAAGAGTGAACTCAGTTACTGTACAGCAGCTAACACAGTAACTTGTTAAGCTAAGACAACAGCAGCATATGCTTGAACTTCTAGCATAAGCAACTCTTCAGATACATAAAATAGGCCTTTATATTCCCTACTTAGATGTTTTAACCTCAAGCAAAACAGTTGTTTTGCCCAAATGGTATTTCTTTTTTTTTGGTCAAAGTCAGTTGATGAATCTTTCAGGGTTTATCTTTTTAAAATAAATTTATCTTGTCATCCAAAGTACCTTTTAAAATTCTT
>NW_028185483.1:5536935-5580116 GCF_003343005.1 Rhea americana
ACAGATACAGTAGCAGTTGTTAAGGATTTCATTATTCTTGTTTATGCTAATATCTTTTCTTTAATGTCAAGTTTGGGGTTTTTTTCTTATAATTTCAGCTTCTAGATCACTCTTATAACTTTCAGTTATAAGCACAGACTTTTCCCTTCTTTAATGCACAGGACTCTGCCACGCTCTTAGAAAATTTGAAGTAGGAAGCTACCTCGAAAAGTTCAGGGCTAGGGAAGCAGAAACACTGCCTTTTACCCGACTCCTCTGCAACAGTGGCATCCAATCTTAACAACACTCCTGCAGCAAATTACAAGCAGCTTGTCATTACAAACAGCAGAATTACTCCCCAATGTGTTTACTATTTTTCTTCTTTCAGACATGTGAGAGATGACTAATGGAGAATGGTTTGTCATAAGATCTTTATCCTGGTGTCTCCAGGATGCCATTTACACACCATTGTTCAACATTATGGAAGATAAATATAGAAATATAAGATGAGTTGTGGTTCAGGAAACAGCGCTCGGCAACTCAACTCCTCTTCAGTCACTTTAAATCTGCCCTAAAGAATRTAGCTTTGTTATCAAATTCATTACAGTATTAATGAATACTTCCTGGAAGAGATATCAGGATTTGTTCCCCTCTCCTTCCCCAGATAAATGGGGGTTTAATTTTTTTTCCCCCTTCTTCTTTTAAAATTCTCTCTTCCAGTTGATCTAAACCTCGGAATCCACAAAATCCAGTGTAGTCCTTTACAGCCCTTTTACTAGCACATTAGAAAGTGGCACTTTTACCTAAACAAGYCCTCCTATGAAGTCTCTTCACGAGGTCATATATCAGATGACCTTTTATCTGTCAAACTACACTGTACACATGCTATCATTTCACTGTCCACTGTGAACCCCAAAGAGAGTATTTTTTAAGTAATACTGTTTTATGGCTTCTCCTCTCACTTGCACAAATTTCTCTTTTGATGAATTACCATCACTGGCATTAGTCTGCATCCATCTAAATTGAAACTTAGGTCATGGATCTTTCCCCAAATTTTTAATTTCTCCAAATCCTTTATTGCTCTCTCTAAATGATTTGAAATCTGCAACTTCAGCTAATAAAACCAATACTAATTTATGTCTGTCTGACCCAGTCCCTTAACGTTTCACTGCTATGAATTAGGTTAATCAATTTCTGAACTCTGCAATACTTCATGGCATCTAAAACTCATACAGCAGTTACCAAAATCATAGAACTTTCATGCAGAATGAGGAAATACTTCCTTTTGTCCAATTTAAATCCACTGTCTGATAATTTTATTATATGTCCCTACCTCTTATCCTATGATAACGTAAATATGTTGTTCTTACGCATATTATTCCTGATTTTACAAACTTGTGCAATAACTGTTTTTGGAAAAGAGGTAAACAAGAAAATTCTTAGATATTTAGAAGCTGTTTCATATACCTTGCTATCACGCTCTGCTCCTTTTTGAAATGGAGAGAGAGTATTAGAGAAGTGGGCATATTTTGGATTTACATACTGGTATAGTGACATTATCTGCTTTTTTCTCTGGTCCTTTCATCATCATAATCAGAATAATAAAACCTACAGTTAAAATGGCCACTATTTATCATTTCCTAACTATGCTATACCTAATTACCTCTCTCTTTCTGCTCATTCCTGTCAAGGACAAAATTCAGTGCCTCTGCTGGTTCAGGCAGAGACCCTCCGCAGTTCTGTATGTCACTGTTCTGCAGCACACCTGTACCATACCCCACGGCTATTACCCACAGGAAGGCAGGGATTTACACTCTGATCCTGAACCTGCTGGGAAACTTCACATCAGATACAAAGACCATAGCAGCAGAATTGTGTTTCCTGCAGCTAACTCTGACAGCCCTTCATGAATTAGAGTSCTGTGCACATGCTTGCATTTTTAGCAAAATTTTTCACATATTCTTTGCAAGATTTCATTAATTCTTGCAACATTCATTTTTGGAGGCAATCAGAGATTTTTACAGGTACTCTCCATATGATTTAGGATAAAATAGATAGCAAGAGATATGAGAATGCCTGGTAGCAGCTTAGAAATAAGGGGAAGATTTTCTAGATTTTCTTTTCCTCCAGATCACTTGTCATTTTAGAAGCTAAAGCCCTTACCTTCTTTTGAAACAGCTGCAAGAATTCAAGAGAATATTCCCTGCTAATATTAAAAATTCCAGGACAATAAACCCTAGGGGTTATTCCCCAGCATGTTGCCTCCTAGTCATGTGTGCTGACTAGAGGCACTTGCATATTGTCATCCTTAATTATTAGCTCTAATATAAATGTTAGTCATAGTATTAAAAATGCTACATTTCCTATCCTAACTGTATTGGAAAAAAAAAGATAATTTAGGAAATATTTAAACAGACAGCAAAACACTGAGCCTACAAATAGCAAAGTAGTACAGTGTATWTTGTACATCCGTACATCTCTGCAGGCCAATCTGAACTCACAATTCAAATTGTACATGTCTACTTACATTGCATGATGAGACAGTATCTTTTGACRAATGTCAAATATTTACGAAAATTACTGAAAACTACACATATAGATCTTGTACCAATGTTTTGTCCTTGACCTTCAGCAAAGATATAAATATTAAAACTGACTTAAAAAATGGATAGGAAAGATAGGAAAATAAATTTTAAACCACTTTGTTATGGGTATGCCTTGTAAGAAGCTTCTGGTGATAGAAAAAATGGCTTAAAAATCCCTGCTGCAGCATATCCTACATATCTTATTGTGTCAGGTTRTATGATATTTTAAGACACAATACATAACTATCATTCCCTCTGCAGACAGAAAGAGCAATGCAAACAAAAAGAGTCTTAATGCTGTATTTGCAAAATGGCAAACAACAACATAACCTCATTATTGTTTAAATTTTGTCATTAGTGCTAGATCCCTGATTATTAGTTTGCTCAAAAATTCTTTTAATTAACATGAGTGGTTACAAGGGTGATGAAAACATGGAGAAGAAAAAGAAAAGTCAAGAAAATAGTTTTCAATTGTCTTTTTTCTCCTTTGCTTCCTTATGCCCAAAAAACCTTTCAGATTTTCTGTGTTCCTTAAAGATTCTGGTGAGAATCAAAAAAAAATGAAAAATGTGATTAACTGATAACCCCTGAAAATCCCGTCCCATTAATATTCACCTTCTGCTTTACAGCAATTATTCTTGAATAAAATTAAAGGCACAGTTAAGAAAWTTTTCTGAGCAATATAATTTTTAAACTCTTTATCTATATAAAAAGATCTTTTTTCTACTGATTTTTTAGTTATTTTCAAGAGATCTTGCATAAGGTAGAAGGGGGACAATTTCTGAAATAGAACAGGAAATAAATACTGGTAGAGACATTTTGGAGCAAGAAAAAAAGAAGCTGAGATGGTGACATGGAGACAAAATATATTTTGGCAACAGAATAGAAAGAAACTTTAAATTAATCGAAACATCAAGTACCAGAGTAAGTCAGATTTTCTAATATTAAAGAATGTGGATCATGAATTCAGGGGGTGTTTTTTTGTCTATTACAACAAGACACCGAGTTGCAGGTGAAACAAGGAAGGAGAGATACAGCTAGTGCAAAGAAATGGATTTGTACTACAAGGACAGAAAAACACAAGAATCTTACATAAGAACACTCTAACATTTTAAAAATGAGTCAGTGATAAATACTTGCTAGACTTGGTACTGTCTCTTTAACCTGAAATCACCACCTGGAGATGTGTCCTTGAAGCATTCACCTGCAAGATATTCATATAGTAYGAATCATTTATGTAAAAATACTAAAAAAGGGCTACAGCATAAGTACTACTTTCTGAAATATTAGACCAAAGAGAAAAGAGGACAATTCCCCAATCCAGAGAAAAAAGTTGAACTATAAACCAATTAAAGCCCAAAATGTTATTTATGCACACACAACATACAAGTTTTCCCTTACTACTTTTACTTAAAAAATTAATATGCAAGAGGGGAAAATATCCTTCTATTGCAGGGCACGCAGCAGCTACCATTTTGGAACTATATTGACGCTTACTGTTTACAACAGGAACAATCACATCATGATTTACTCCTACATCTTTCCTGCTCAACAGGCTGTTGCTCACCCCCCTCCCCYGAAAGCTTCCCTGCAAAGCACACCACCACTTCAGTACATCATCTGGTTCAGGCTCTCTGTAAGGCCACTAGGAAAGCTGAAATACCTAATTGCACCGTCAGCCATGGTGAGATACCTACTCCAGTAATATCCCTGAAGACTACAGATTTTTATGTCATCCAGTGAATGAGCTAATGCACGTTATAACTGAGGCATTAATAAGCTATGGATATATAGATAGAATGATATAGATAGATATGGCTGTATATTTGTTTCATTGATTAAAGAGGTATCACTTGTAAAAATCAAAGTAAGACTCAGAATCAGAGAATTAATAAATATCCTGGAAAATATTGTTGCTCTAAGTATTAGGAAGAGTAGCCAAAATTATTTTGCAGACAACTCCAGTATTTTTACTATGGTTTCAGTGCAGACTTACAAACATGCTAAACGTTATACAGGAAGTTTGGGTTTCAGCAGYACTTACGTGTTGGGACCATTTTTAATACTCAGAGCATCCAAATCCTTAAGTACACATTCAAATGCATCATTGATTTCTCTTTATCCTCTTCACAGGAGTATACCACTATCAAATGTCCAAACATTTGTTTCAAGGAAAACTCTCTTGTTGTCCTCAATGACCATTTCACTGTGGACCTGCTTAGTTCATTATTTACTTCTGACAGTAAAATGAAAATGAAGGAAAAAGTATAGGTAGAGGATAAACAAAACACAAAGCAAAATGCCTTTTCCATTGACCAGGCCATACTAGGAGGCTTGTGTTACAAATCAGTCTTGAGGATTTCTTACTATATTTAGCCTTSTAAAGTTTATTTCCTCTGAAAATGGCTGAAGAAAAAGCATCTCCTTTACCACCTTATAATCTTCTAGTTTACCAGATCCATGTAATTCTCTCTCTCATCAAATGAGTTGATATTTAACAAGCTCATCTGGAAGGATCAGTATCTCCTGGCAGTAACTAACTCATTATCCTAATGTTCCTGTATTTTATTAGAATAAATAAAAGTAATTTTTTGTTATTTGTCCTGTATGTGCAATATTTCCTGGAATTTCAGAGCCAAACACAGATAAACATAGAAGGAAAACCACAGTATGGTCTTAAAAATGAAAAGGGAGAGGGAGAAGGGAGGAAAACTTGCATCCAGTCACATACTAACTCTTCATAGCCTTAGTCCTTAAAAGAAATAGGTCTGGTTTGAAAAATAGCATTGAAATGATGCTCAAAGCCTCAGGGTCAGAGGGATATAAGTAACAGTATATAAAAGTCACTTCTCTTCTTATAGCCTATTCTGCTGAAACACTGACTTACTGTGACAGCACCGACAAAAAGAAAGAATAAATGAAGCATTAAATTCTCATCTAAATCAGATAAATCTTTTTGCTCATTACTGCTTTCAGCAAGTTAAAATTCTGCTTCTCTATCTGCTTTTGCTACATCAAGTAGAACAAAGGGAGAGATCACTAGGAAGTCTACCACAGGCAGTTAAGACATTTTTAAATCAAAGTGTCAACACTGCATAAATAATCAGCGAGAACAAACATACAGTACAGGTATACAGAGCATATAATATACTTCATTACACCCAAATCTGTCAGGTCGCTAACAGCTTCTCCTTCATTTAGTTTGATTTCAAAAACAGTCTACCAGGAATGAACTGACACCCAAGACAGTTTTACTGTCTTGGAATTTAGTGATTATCTACAGTCAGGTTAAAAGACAACTCAGTTCTGACCAGCCACACTACAGTGAAGAGACAAGCCTGTAAATCAGAGAAGTTTTAAGGGATCTTTGTCTTCCTGGCCTTCTAGAAGTACTGAATTTAGAAAAAGTGAGAGACTGAAAGGCAAGAAAAAAGCAGGTGGCTCCTGTACAAGCTTTGTCACATAGCTTTGCCAATGTATTTTCAGCTTACTCTGTCACACTTTTGCTATCCTTCTATTAGCCTTTCCTCAAGCAGACTTCAGAGTTTGAGCAGACATTCAAGAATAATTTGTTGCACTCAAAAATGCCAAGTAAGGACAAAATAATTAGCAATTTCTTTTTAATTTTTGAAGATTCAAATCCTGTTTGAGATCATAAGACATGAAATCCTTCTCCTGAAAACCAAAATAGGAGAAAAACAACCTACAGACTGCCAGAATTGTGGCTTCCTTGCTTGCAATGTGCAAAAAAAAGAACAGAAATATTTACATACTTCTTAATTGCATAGAAACATATAATGCAAAAGTATATTTTAGTTATAAGAGGAAAATAGTCAATATTACTTAGCTGAAACACGACTTAAAAATATTGAAGTTTCTTATCTGAGCAAGCAATCTCAGAAACATTCTCCCTCCTAAACCAAAAGTAATACAGCAGTAAGTTCTGTAGATACATCAATAATTCTTTGTTGTGCCATCTACCACTGGAAAAGAAAGCCATCCTCAATCGCAAATGCGTAGAGAGATCTGCCAGGCAAATATCTGGTAACTGAAGGGCCAATGCCACAAGCTAATTGAAGCATTATCCTGTCCTATATTTCTTTCAGATCCCTTACTTCAGTCTACACAGATAAAATTCAGAAAAATAAAAGATAAACAAAACAGGTTTTTAGATGACAAACCATCTGGTACAATGCCTGAAATAATTACTCTGTTTCCTCTAGAACAACTTTCCATATGTTGGTGACTACCCATATTTTCTTCTCCCATGATAGAGTTAGCATGGAACTAAAACTGCATGCAGGAGTGCTGGAAATGGAATTACATTTACAATTTAGGATATGCTCTACCAGAACTGTACTCGTTCTTCTATTTAGTATTGGAAATTTTGTCTGCTGATTTATTACTGTACTTCATTACTAATTCTTATTAGAGTTCAAATTTGCAATGACCTTGCAAAACAAAGCACTATCATCATACTGAGACTGGTTTTGTTCTTTTTCTCCCCTTGCATTTTTTCTTTCTTTCAAGTACAAAGTATCATATTGTTAAAAACCATTCTACCTATTTAGCCAGCTCTGCTTATTATAGAAAAATTTACAAAATGGAATCATCTCTTTATCCACATCCCAGTAGACACATTCTGTATCTTCCTAAGATCAGCAAATCCAGTGTACTGGTTTCTTTTTTTTCTTTTTTTTTTTCTTTTTTTTTTTTTAACTTTACTCTCATAAGTCCCTGTTCTGATTATAGGGAAGACTGCAACCTTTCCTTCATGTATTTTATATTTATCATAAAGAACTCTTGCCAAATTTTGCAGGGGGCGAGGGACAGTTAGGAGGGGGAAATGCCTATCACTCTATATTATGTACACAGAAACTATGTGATCAATTCTCTCAGAAACTACCCTCAGGTGCACTGCTTGGCTTGTCTGGGTTTTCCACCTGTATCAATCCACACACTAAAATGTATTGTTTTACCTACAAACCCCATCCCAACTATTATTAAGTATATTTATTTGAAGGTAAACTAGATTAAAGTTTCCAGTTAAGCACTACAAAAATCAGGCCCTGTGACAGAATAGGAAGAAAGCAAGTAATAAAGTACCAACGATAAGATAGCAAAGTTTAACCTTGAAGGAATAAAGACTGACACCTTGCAGGTGAAGGAATGCATAAAACACATTCTTAACACACATGCATCTTCATAACTAGATGGTACAAGTTCTCTTGATTTAGCATCTGAGGTCTTTCCTACAGTTTAATAAAGTCAATGCATTTTTTTTCACAGAAAAATTAACTTCAGTTTAAGACTTTAGAAAGCTTTCAGTTATTCCTGTATTAATTCACACATATATATGCATGAACCTTCAAAGAGTAAATTTTGTCAGATTGTATAATTATTGTTCTCAGTTTTATTATTACTTTTAATATGGCAGACTAAGCACTTCTGTGAACACATATCGTCAGGACACACTCAAAAACCAATACCTGTGTCTCAGAAGCATTAACAACATGACAAGATATACCCCCTATCCTCTAGTATACAGAAATAATCTGCGAGTGCAATCATCTGCCCAAGGCAGAAGGAAAAAGTGCAGTAAATACCCCTCACATTCCTAAAATACAGCAGCACTTTCCCAAAATTGGTATAAAAAAGTCAGAACACCTAGTAAATCACTGAACCACAGAAATACTCATATGGAATGATCAGTCTGCACACTACTTTGCTAATAGTGCAGAATCTGTAACCCCTATGGTGAAATACTGAACATAACTTTTTTTTTCAGTAGTATTTCCCACAGAGGAAAAGTTAGGCATAGACATAGCACGCACAGATATCCTGAAAGTGCACTAGAGAAGAAAGGCTAATTAGTAAGCAAATTAAAAAGACAACAGTGATACTAGCTTTCCAAAAATATTTGGGAGGAAAAGCAAAATATGAAATAGTCAAAATATAAATAATATTTAGATAATAAACACATAAATAATCTAGTTGGAACCAAAAAGAYTGCTGTTTTTTTTACATTGAGTAAAATGTTCTATGGATTACTCTTTGATCACTTTATTTTCATCTGCCTTTAAAAGAAAATTGTAAGCCTTTTGAAAAATGCATCAAAAAGTTGCCTTTTTACACACTTTTTTACTATTTGTTATTAGCAATATATTTTAGTGTTAGAACTGCTATCCCTATAATTTCCAAAATAATAATAGAGCAGATAGGCTACTTTTCTGTAAATAAAACAAATGTGCTATATTTGATTATGATGTCTCTTTATACGTAATACAAAATAAAAGATGATCATCTCTTTACATACATAATATTCAAAACAATTCTCTCAGCCTGAAACTGTTACAAATAGCCTCAATTTCCATGACTTAAAGCATGGGTCACATCCTACAAAGGCATTCATACACTAGCTGTGGAAAACTGCTTAACTGTTGCACAAATGTGGCTTTATCTTTATGCAAGAGAAACAAAATGCAGGGAATCAATCACATATATACATCTGAAATATGCTCTTTCTCCTTTTTCAGGGTCAAGAATATTTGGGATGCACCTTGAGGATAAGAGGTCTCCGTCTCAGAGTTGGTCTTTTACTGCACCTGCTCTGCTCTTCTTTCACTCATCTTTCTTTCCGTGCCACATTCATCCTCCCTTCCCACCTGAATCAAGTGGGAGAATGTCACATTTCACTATAGTGCTCGGTTAACTAACTAGGATTTTACTCCCATCCCGATTCTTTGCCAGCAAGAATACATTAGAGCATGGCTCAGGAATGACGCAACGTGTCACTCGCAAGGAAAGGTTTGCCTACCTCATGCTTGAGTCAAAAAACATTCATTTCAGATGCTTCCCGTTGCAGCTCATTACACAGCTCCTGTTCTATTTTAGGCCAAATCTCCCCTATCCTCCTCCACCTCTACTCAAAGCTAAATTCTTAAAATATGTCTTAGCAGAAAAATGTGTTTTTCTGCCCACTCGTTGTAACTCCACAACGAAGTATCAACAAATTTCCATTGTAAATATTTAGACGTGGTTTTACTTCATCATATCAGTCTTTGAAATGTAAAGCTTATATTCATGACTCTTCTTTTACAGGAAATTCTGCCTAAATATTCCCAGCATTTTCTTAGTGATAAGCCATAAAACTTGTAAATTTCACACTGGTTAAGAGAATTTTATATATAAAGTTAAAGGATTGTCAATTATATCCTTCTATTTCACATCTGTTCCCTGGAAATTATTTTATTTTCAAATACTTCCAACTTAACTTTTCTTTTTTTCTTTTCTTTTTTTCTTTTTTTAACTGAGAGCCCTTTTATCTTTCAAGACTCAAACCAGTATAGCAGACATTTATATTTACTTCACTACAACAAAGAGTGGATTTATTTTCTCCACTTACTGTAAAGATATGGTAAGCTTTTGAACAATGGGGTAGAATGGATTTTTTTTAATCCTCTCCAAATTATTTWACACAACTACAAGTAAGGATTACCTGATAGAAATAAATCTCACAATTTGAGCACTTCAAAACTTT
Organism: Rhea americana; assembly: GCF_003343005.1. Classification (NCBI taxonomy): domain Eukaryota; kingdom Metazoa; phylum Chordata; class Aves; order Rheiformes; family Rheidae; genus Rhea; species Rhea americana. The sequence goes on from NW_028185483.1 coordinate 5,547,040, forward strand.
GTTACCTTGCAGGCTGCAGAATCACATAAAAATTTGAAACAGCTTTGTGAAATCAGCTTGTAACCTTCAGTCTACTTCTATTACACGTAAAGTCTTTAAGACTATTTAATAATAAAGGGCAGTACAAATTCTTCTCAAAGAAGTACATAAAACATTTGACACGTGTTTTAAGATAGTAAGAAAAGCTGTAAGTGAGGGCTCATTAGAAACAAATAAATATCTTATTTCTCACAAAGTAGCGATGAGACCGTGAGCCAAACGAGCAGGGAACAGGCGACGTGGGACAGCTCCAAACCTTTGCACTTGCAGAGAATGGCCCAGGAGGGGAGAACTCAGGTTCGCGTTGCAGGGAGCCGGTGTTCTGACGCGTCGGGATGAAATGAAAGCTCACACCGGGCAATAGCTCCTGCTCTAGCCCCCAGGAACGATATTGGAACATTGCAAGTTTACCTCAGATTCCAGTATTTGTGAATCCTGTATTTCACTCAGCACAGGCATACCCTAACTGCAGAAAAAAACATTTAAAGTAAGTGTTTCAACTACTTGTACTTTCCAGGAAATCAAAGTGGAACACCATGACTCATTCCTCATTYTAAGCAGCATTGTTTATTCCGTTTATGCTTCACTTCAATAGCATCCTAGGAAAAGGCTGGACCTAATTCAAGCAGAAGCACAGTACTCAGAAATATCACTATGGCTACAGTTAGTGGTCCATTTTCTGTAAGTGAAATATTTGAATATTCTGAATTTAAATATTAAGTATTTTCTATTTGCAGAATCAAAAGTAGAAATATCAGCATACATATTTTCCCATTTTTACATACTATCAACCTGAGAAAGACCCAAACTTGGATTCTCAACCTCAGTTCACACAGCAGAACAAGTATTATAGTTTAAGCACTGCTGAGCAACAATATAGAAGCATTAATGAGGCACCATGACACCAAGGAAACATAGCTCATAAAATCATTGAGAAGGGAGACCAATTTCCCCAATCTGAACGGAGCATCAGTGTATGGATTCTTCTATAATCCTCAAGCTAGCAAAATGCAGATTCATTCACGGATGCTGCAAGGTCTGAAGGGATATTCTAAGGCTGACCACAAGGTAGAGGGTCAGGAAAGATAAGGGCAAGAATTCCACCTCCTGCAGCAAGTGCGGGCAGAGCAGATGGCATAAGCAGAGGCCAAAGTTTCAAGGTTGGTGTACACAAACAACAAATTTCTTTCTTTGTCTGTTTATTCTCCTCCTGGGCTGGTACCCTCAAAAAGGGGGAAGTTCAGATTATGGTTCATACTTGAGGCAGCAAAAAATGCCTTGTGGTAGAAATTGCAAGGCATAATGGAGTAAAAGTAGGAGGTGACAGTCAGTCATGGCAATCCTCTTGTTTTCTCTGGTATTGGTAATTKTTAATGAATAAAACTATCAGTGAGGCATCACAAAGGATTTAGAACTTCTAAAATTCTGCTGAACATAACTTTAAGCATTAACCTAAAATTATCATTTTGTAATTTAATTGTATGAAAGAAATGCTATAAAGTATTTCAACTGGACTTTCACCATTCAAGATAGCCCTTGCCCCTGTTTATCACCGTCTTTTTGAAAACGTGACCATCATGAATCAGTATAAATAGTCCTAAACAGATGGATCTCAAAACACAGGTAAACAGTCATTTTGATTTATGCATTCAAAAATACAGCCATAGGAGTAATCTCCAAAATTGTAAAATATGAGAGAGAAAATGTGAAGGAAGGGGCAAAAAAGAATAAACAGGATTTCACTAACACTCTAATAGAGACAAAAAAAAGTCGTGTTTCATTTAATAGAGTTACATAGTACAATCAAGTTCTAGCAGCCATTTGCTCTTACAAAAATATTATGTTCGCATTTATTAGTAAATTTGAATGGAAAAAAGAAACAGTAATTTTGTCTGTACAGCTCCTCACCCAATTGCATTCTTATTTCATGGGTACTATTTTACTAGTTTACTAGCAGGTACAGGAAAGCTACTGCTGAAAAGAATTAGAAGTGGAGCAAGCAGTTTCAGAAAAGGACACAGGGAAGTTTAACAGTGACAGCGCAGCAACGAGGCTGCAAGAAAGAACACGCTTAAGTCATCAAGGGGAACCTGCCTGAGACTGAAGAGCTGAATCCCACTCTCACATACCCTAGTGGAATGTCCTAGCAGCATACCAGGTATTCCAGAGTTATTCTCCTTCACTTCATCTGTTTATACTGTTTTATTTCAGTTAAGTATTTACATACCTATTAGAGTAGGCACTTAAACTAAGTTTACTAAAATCCAAAAGCTTTGTCTACTCAAATATGGATTTTGTCAGTCTCAGTTTCTCAAGAAGGATATTTAATTTTTATTGCAGTAGAAATGTTCCAACGGATAGGATATGGTCATTGAAGGTTAAGATATATCCTTGAGTTACAAGTATAAACAAAGCAAAGCAAAGACTTGATTATGGTCCCCCTATATTCAAAACTTATATCTCAAATACTTTATATTTAGGCACGTACCTCCATCCTTTCCTTGCTAAAACCACTGTATTTTCTTCAGAAATGTTTGTTTTCAATAAATTAACAAATATTTTATTGCAAATTTTATTCACACATATACACATTCCCTCTTTTCTCCTGTTGTCCGTGTGCCAACTGGTCATTGTTTACAATAGACTGCAAGTTTCAGACCTATGTTCCACATCTTTCTTTGTATTAGTATAATCAAAAGGTGTAGTTTATCTAAGCTTGACTTTTAGTGCTGCCACCCATACCTCTTTCACTAATGATCTGCTAGTATTTTCACTGAATTATATTTGGATCACTTGTTAAGTGGATAATCATCATTTTGGAATTTGTCAAAGATTAAAGAAAACTGTAAGTGAATGATGCTAACCCACTTGCTGCTCACAAATCCATATTCCTCCAGAGAGATTATATACACTGCAGGATATCTCTAGTGACTAAATACTACATTTCTAAGTGGGCCAGAAGATACTTAAAATTAGAGATTGGAGGAGAGAAATCTATCAGTTTTGTCTCTGAAAAGTTTCCTGCATAGCAAATATTAAAGATTCTTGCAGGGATAATCATTAACACTTGTTTTCAGCTGAATTACACAGGAAAAAAATGGCACGTAAGGTGATCCTCCCCATTTTAGAGGGCTCACATCTCTGGTTACAGTACCTCAGTCTATGAACCCTGCAAAATATCTTATATCCAGAAACATAAGGCCATAGACTATAATGTCTTAAATTATAATTGAAGCTTTGTTAAGCAAACTTCTGAATAAACGGTTTACCCAATTAGCTCCCTGTTAAAAGATAAAGTTACTGGATTTCCACATTGTCTTTCCAATTGCTTCGTGTTATCTCATTTTTGCTCTTGGGTCCTTGTGGTGACCTAGAAAATGACAAAGGCTCATTATCAGAGCTCCGCAGCACCCAGAACTGGCTGTAAGTGAGGACCCCAGCTCTAGTGGTACGCTGTAGGGTCAGGGAAAGCGTTTCTTCGTAACAAGACAAAAATGGGATATCCCCACAAGGGCTTTGAAAACAGGGCTCAGTAAAATGTGAAGTTCTATTACATAAAAAAAAGGAAGATTAAAAAAAAAAAATCCGCCCACCATACTCACAAATTGATGCCTTTATCTTCCTAACCTCTTCTACCCACACAAACATGGATAAATCACTTAAACTTTTTAAACTTCAGGCAGTCATTCAGGAGCAGTGTTCTTCACAGATTAAATGTGTTTATTAAGGAGAGTAGGGGAGAGCAGCAGCAATGTGGTAAGGAAGCAACCAAGCAACTTCCTTTGACATTGTTTGTGAATAGAGGAGGAGATATTCCATGCTAAAACAGATGGTTTTTATYGCTCAGGAGAAAGTATTGTTAGTGTAGATGATCCCTGTGCTTGGCCAAGAAAACATGAAGATACACTACTTTAATACGTAAGTCTAATCATGGAAAAGCCATGGGATTTTTAGAACTCTAGAAAGGACATAAACAGACATCATCAAAAAGCAGCTAGTTATCTTGGATTATATCTGCATATATCTTCCTCTACCAAGGTGGTGTATTCTCATGGCCAAACACAGATCAGCAGAAACAAGAGGAAATACTTCGTATTATCCCTTCGTCCAGCACAAAAAAAATATTCAGCAAGACTAAGAACTCTGCATCTAACTCATCTTATTAACTGACTGAAGAGAGGGAACACAATTGTTATTCTTTAAAATCTAGGGTCTTCTTGTGACTTGCTCTGTGAGTAAACTACTTTCAGATGTATCTGACATGCTGTTCTTTCCTAGTACTTATGATATCACAGTCACAAAACAGCCTTGGTGCCTGCATTTTCTCTCCAGCCAGATAGAAAACTCCCACATGGACAATTCTGTAACAAACCCCAAAATCTTCCTCCACTGAATTACAGTGGAGGAAACTTAGGAACTTTTTATGCACTCCTGATGAAGCCTCTCTGGACTTGTCTTTTCTGAGAATACCTGAGAGAAATAGTAATAGGAGTCATGTGTCCTTTTCTCTTTCCAATTTTTTATTTTAGCCTTATATCCTTTTAAGCTTAACTTTAATTACTGCTTTATTTCCAAACTGACAGTCTTAGGCTGAGGTTTTTACTTTTGGGTAAAAGACAGGAAACAACTGTCACAGAAGCACAATCTATGGTAAATGAAACCATGTTCCCTATATTAGGAGGAGAGCAGTAACCTTGACTTTACCACAGAAGCTCATGATCAGAGGTTTAAGAGGTCTGTTCATTATCTTTTAGATTTTACTTTTGCAGTCTCAAACTGCAAGCTATACCTAAGGATTACATCTCCAGCTTGTAAAAGCAAATACATATATTTCACATCTTTTCCATTCTTTCTACATCATATATCAAAAAAAACACCAGAGTTAAAAGAAAAAGTGACTTGAAAGATATTTTAACAGGTTCACTCTATGAGAACAAAACAGTAGTGACAGCAACAACTTAAAAACATCAGACTTCATCCAAAACAGGTTTGTGACATGTATTTTTCTTCATAGCTTTATACCATACAGTATAAATATCATTTATATGTGCTTCACCATAGAATAGTGAAAGTCAATGTTTTTGTGCCTCTCAAAAAAAAAATCAGATTATCTACATTTTCTCATTGTTCTGTTCATAAAATGTTAGTGACCTGGCCTACAAGAAATGCCTGCTTCATTTTAGACTGTGTATGCCATGCAGAAACAAAATTTTCATAACACACCTGCTAGTTAATATTTTGTAGAACAAAAATTCAAGATGAATCCTTCTAGATACAGCTGCTACTTCTAATCAACTCACATCATTTGGCCCAGAAACATGACCTTTCAGAAACCGCATTACAATAAAATGACATAATCTGTATTCACTATGACAGAAAAAGTGATTTCCTCGTAGTGAAGTACCTAAAAGCATAAAAGCCTTCAAAAAATTGGACTACAACAACTCAGTACTTCTGAAGTAACGAAGGAAGGCTTCAACGAGAGGATGTCTTCTGCATCTCATGCTAAAGCTTCTAACTGCTATAAAGTGAAGAGAAAAAAACCATGAGAATCAAATTAGTCAGCATCTTAGATTGCAGCAATTAACCTCAGTTCAGTTAACTTGATGCAGGACATCTGTTTGTTAGTTACCTTTACTGTAATCACAACCAAAATGTCCTTTAAAACAATTCTGCTCCAGTAAGAGATAAATAAAATACCAAAATCAGATGTTTATGCAGTAATTGCCAGCAAGAAACAAACAAACCAACCCAAAACTACTCAGATACCAGAGATTACCTTCTCCCGCAAAGAAAACTTAATGCCAGTGTTTCATATACAGTTTTGAGGCAGCTACTGCTGCCTTGCATTTTGTTCAAGCTTTGCCAAAAAGTTCCTATGTGAGAATAGGGAAAAGATGTATTTTTCACAGGACATCACTGCACATCTTTTTTGTGGATCTACGCATTTACAAAAATAGAAAAAACACAAATTTATTTTCACAGTAGATAAAATTTATACATAAATGCTGCTACAGTGCAACTTTCCCATTTCTGCATAGCCAATTCTCACAAACACAACACTTCCAAAAGAAGGATACTTACCAACGTATTTATACATCAGTATTTCCAAATTCATTCGCAGACATAAAATTATAATACTTAAGCTTAATGTAAAAGGACTATTTTCAGAACAGTCCTTGTCTTTTTGTTTGTTTTGTTATGTTTTGTGCAGGTACGTTATTTGCTATGTGCTTCAATTCCACCAGTTTCAGTGGCAAATACATTCCTGAACATTTTTGCTAAAACAAAGCCTAAAATTTATTCCAGTAGAAATTGTCATATCCCTAAAAGAATATTCAAACTTTTTTTTTAATGTTTTCAGGAGATGAACAGTTCATTTTAATGCTGCCTTATAACATTATAATGAGAATGACACTATCCTGTATTATAAACAGGAACTGAATATTATACATTTACTTATGTACATATACTAATGTATATTTGTATAAGGTGCAAACATTCCTGAACCTTGTAATGAGGTAGGTTCCCATGTGGGCAGTAGAAAAAGGAACAGCTTAAAATTAATGGTAGTGGCTGCAAATGAGTTCTTCTAAGGTCTCTCATCTTTTAATTGAAGGCAGGAAATAGATAGGAGATAGGAGGGACAGATATGGTAAGTTCTGCCTCTTACTATCAGCCATGCTTTACTTCCCAACAAGTGTTACCTTACAGGCAGCGTGCAGATTGATTCCTACTGTATGGGTGATATTCCTCTAGTTGTATTTGGATTTGAATAGAGGTTCTCTCTCTACTACATTTCAGTTTTAATAACTTTTTCTCTCCCGCTTTCTTTATGTTCATGGCACATTTTGGAGATCACTTCTCTAAACATTCTCTCATATAGTAATGGAACTGAAAATCATTAGTAATCTTCATTGAACTGTCTCTTCTCCAAAGCAGAGAGTTGCACACTGCAAGAGCAGTGTGCCAACAGTACTGCACTGCCCAGAAAGAACATTTATTAGCCCAAGAACCATAGCCAAAACAAAAATAAATTCAAAAATTGAGAAGGTTTTGACCCAAACTGTGTGCAAGTATGGAAGACAGGATACAAGTATTTGAGTTAGTGGTATGAAAGAAGCCTCACAAAGTATAACCAGTATCTTTAGCAAACTACTACTTTAAAGCAATACGCAAAAGCTTACGGTTTTTTAAAGCTGATTTCCGTAAAAATATTATTCTTAAAAATTTCAGTAAGTGCTTAAAGTCATCTACTTGTATAAGAAAAAAAAGTGGGTTTTTTTAATTTTACTTTACTGTAGTAGAAATATGTAAAAACAGTTTCTTCTTTTCACATTTCAAAAGATGTGTAATTTGGTTCCTTATTTCATGTTCCTACAGACTTTATATAACTTTGAATTACCATAACTAATCAAAACAGTCACAATTCTATACTTTGTGGAAGTAAGGAAAAAAAAGTCTGTGGATTTGTTTTAAAATGAGGCTGGAATTTTATTTGAAATAAATATTTTTAAGAAGGTACTTCCAATGAGTTTCTTTCGAGGTTGCTTACTGAAGGAAACAATGAAGGAAATAAGGAAATAATGAGAGATGATGTCCATTTAATAATGGACCTGCTTCTTTGCTCTGTATTTTGCAAGGTAGTATATGAGCAATAAAGCTTGTATTTTCTATTTACATATAATCTCTAAGCTACAGCACTTTAACAATTTTTTGAGTGCAGGAATATTCAAATAAAATAATGACATGAAAGGTATTGAACAACAAGAAATAAAACCCAAACATTTTGCCAAACTCAAGTGTTTACTCAAAGTTTGTTTAGCAGTCGATACCAACTTGGATTAACTTAATCAATGAAAAGATTATTCCACAATGTTCTTTTTCCATTCACTATGTTGCCTCAAACAATTTTAATAAAGAATTGTGTTCAGCACAAGTGCAATTTCTGCAAGTGAATCAGGGCTACAAATAAGGTATCTCGCTCTCCTTYACACATTACCAACTGAAGTAGTAAGTATTCATGTTTTGACTGCACTCTTAATGAAGCACAGGGTGCCATGATTCTAGGGACTGTATACACACAGCGACAGCTTTCTTGACAGTTAAAAGGAAGCTTCTGTATCTTTTTCTTCCTGAGTAGCAACAGACCTTTTACTTCCCAAACAGGAATCAACCTTCACATCATAACACCAAACTCAATGAACAAAGTGGGATCCTCATGTAGAATTCCATACAGAGAGCTGTATAGAAACATATTGTAGATGCACTCATATAACATCTGAAATACAAAGAAATATATCTAATGCATTGCTCTGTTTGTATGTAAAGACCTAGACAACGTACCAAAAGCATTTCCAACAACAGAGGTCAGTAGAGACGGGGCTGGCTGACAGTGGCAAGCCTCCCTCACCCCATGCTTTCTAATAAATGCTCCCACATTTACCCCATGTTTTAGGGACAAAGCATGAAGCAGATTGCTGTGTTTTGGAAGAGCACAAAATAAATTGGTAGCTTGGGACCGATCAGGAAACGATCAGGTCAGGTAAGACAGCAAAGAATAAACACATAGAAAATTAGGTCACACCTGTCTGAATTAAGTAGTGAGATAAATTAACAACTAGGTAGTATTTCACTTCAATAAAGTGGCAAAGAGACAGACAAAGTAACTGCAAAGGGCTGGTGGAGGGGGGGGGAGAGAACACACGCACTTGTAAAAGCACTTGTCAGAAATGAGTAAAGATAAACTTCTATCAAAGTTTAGCAGGACCAAAAATAGCAGCTTCACCTGGAGAACCTGAAAGGTAAAAATACAGGAACTAGAAAACAACATTCAGACAGCAACCATGAATCGCTGGCATAGGTTATTTAGCAGAACGCATGCAATTCTTCTGTGCATGGACAGTAATCAGATTACATAAGTCACGCCAGTTTACCTGAAATCAGTTTTAAGTGACGCATTCATTGTGCCCAAAGGCCCATTCCATAATAGGGTTTCAAACAGATACTTCAGCTTACATCTTGTCTGTAAAGTTGTGCTTTCGTCCTTGTATGAGGATTTCGTATAGTTCTAACAGAGAACTTTAGCCTTCAAAATCCTACACTTTCACTGTAGGGGGAAGGATAGGGAAGGGGACAGTCACGGCAAAGGGATAGACTATGGAGACAGGCAGCTTTCCCAGTAATTTTGGGAGACAGATGAAAATATTTCGTGTTCGTCTCTTACTAATCAAGTTATTAGCTGTATTTTTTCTAGTCTGTCATGGCAAATTGGTCATGAAACAGTGTTAGGTCTCCTTGCCATCCCATCCATTTCTTTTGTGATGAACTGGAACCTTTGTGGCACAAGAATCATCCTTCTGTATCTGTACAACAAAAAGTACAATAGGAGCCTCATCATGACTTACTTTCTAGATGCTACAGTGACACATATGACAAGCAGAGACTTCCAGAGAAGTACTAGCAAATGGTGATCTTGGTTAATACCATGGCTTCAAGACCAGAATCTCTTATTTTGTGAGGTTATTGCAATGACCCAAATTTGACAGGCTATGCAAACTCCACCCCTCTACAAGGCAAATCAGCTTGAACAGCTCTCAGCATTAGCRTAAGAGTTTTACAGCATATTTTGTAACATCTGCTTAAAATTGTCTGCCCCTAGAAACACACGGTTCCCTTTGATGACTATAAAGGAACTCAAACTTTGTTTCTGAGACAGAAAGTTAAATGAAATAGTGTGAATAGTCTCTCTCTCCCCACCCAACGTACTCATCTATCAAAAATGGTTTCTCAACTTTAATTCCAATACAGCCTTTGGCTAAATAAGCTAATTCTAGCAACAAATATTTATTGCTAAAATATATCTAAACATCTTAAATCAAGCAAATATATTTTCATTAGCATGTTTTATTACTGATAATAAAGAGTGAGAAATTAAATGGAAAGGTATTTCTGCAGGTAGCATGACATTACAGGGACATTATTTCACAGATAAAGCACACAATAAAATGCCGTTAAAGTGATACATTTTGTTCATTGTTTTATCACATTTCAGCTTTTCACTACATTGTTTCACCATGTTGTACAGATCACTCATCTTTAATTGTCATTGCTTCTGGGTATACAAACATGTTTGCTTATTTTTATTATTAAAGTTTAAAATACTCAGTTGAGCTATTTTATAATCTCACATATTTAAGATACYTTTTACATGTAGAGCAGGTCCAGCCATGTATGAGGTCAAGAGTTGCCTGTAGGGCATTTCTTCATATTGTAAGCAACTATACAGCCTGAACAACCTAAAATGACGAGCACTGCTGATGTGAATGATGTGGTCAAACTACAAAAGATCTCTCACCTGGGATGCTGCCTTCCAAATACTAAACAACCAAAACATCAAAAATAAACCTTTTGTTTTTCAAAAGATAGCACGAATCCAAATAAAGTATATCATTATAAGCTATATGGTCTGTTCCTTTACTACCAAAACATTAACTCTATCTCTCACCCTTTTTAAATATCTAGATAACACTGGAAAAAAYTGTATGACGCAGCAGCAGCACAAAATGGAATCTACATCCAAAATAAATACTTCATTAGCACAGAAGTTCTATTTGAAGGTAGCCTAGGAAAAATTACATTTTGCTTTCCAGCTATTATATCTGAGAATAGCTATCACAAGAAAGCCTAAATGCAAGAGTGCAGTATTTTATGTTATGTCCTTGAAGYCTGTTAAAACTTTAACTAGCCAGAATTGAAAACATGTGACCCTAAATTGAGAAGCTGTTAAATAAAACATGTAGGAACACACTTAGAGCTTTCATTTGGAATTCTATTCTATATTTGGAACTTAAATGTCTTGAGAATTACCTCAGGTAACCAATGAAAAATATCTACAGGACAAAAGTCAGTAGTTTAGGAGGCAAAATACAAATAAATCATGTCTTGAAATTCAAGATTCCTTTCTCACATGAAGGAAAGTAACTAAGAAGTTAAAAGCACATTTTATAGTTTACACTATAGTTAGCACATTCATAGCCAATAGCTTATCTAACTCAAATTATTTCTCTATTTACGTTTAATTGGGTTTAATTCTCAAATTGATGTCCAGAATGAACAGCCAGCTGAGAGAAAGAAACAGATGAAAATGAATATTAACATATGTTGGGGAAAAAAAACCTGTCTTAAGCTTTGCTGTCACATTTAGTTCTCATATTTACAAGAAAGTTCACAAAAATAATGCCTCCTGATACACCTTTTACTACTTTGCAGTTGTATGTGATAACAATCACAACTCCAGCCAGCCCCAGCCAAGGCTGGGCAATAATCCTCCAAGGGCCTGCTTTGCCACTATTAGACCATTCCGTTAATTAGTTGATACTGATATATGAACCAATACGCATGGGAGAAATCAAATCCTGATAGTCTGATAGAAGAGGTAACTGAAGACACACTTTCCTAACACAATCTACATGCTCTGTGAAGAAGGACAACACCCTGTTTAACAGCCTTTGGTCATGAGCTTACCATCTTCAGACACTTTTTGTTAACTTTTCCCATCCGGTAGGGGCTTAGTTTTTCAGAAAACAAGATGCTACAAGATGTGATTATATTCAGTGTCAGAAAAAATTAAAGTGTGTGTACACTTTTAGAACAATAAAAATGAAAATAACTCTGTTGTGACAGCTCATAATGAAATCTTTGAGAGCTGATTATTTTCTTCTTCTTAAGAGTTATCTTATAGGTAATTTCTGCAGCCTGTTCAGACCTTTCCTATATTACCTCCTGCAATATCAATGCTATGCTAGAATCCTGTCCAAACATTCGAAACTTAATTATGACAGTGCTGATTAGATTCATATTCTAAATTAGTTTTCATCAGCCCAGTATTAGTACAGCCAAGTTAGGCTCTCTTTTTAGGGAGTTTCCATCAAACTTAAGAATAATTTTTGGTATCAGTTGTTTGAGCTCGAATCAGGACATTACTTAATGCTTCTGCCTCCCCAGAATATTACACAACAGGTCAGTAACAAAATTATTTGACTTTAAAAGCTGTTTTAGCAGGTGTTGTGCACATAAGATAGGTAAGAACAATAGAAAAATCTCCAGATGAAAGTGTGTGTTACTTTTTTGTTGGAAGAGTTAGAATTAAAGCAACAAAATGTGTTTGAGAAATAGCATTCTTTATGTACATACTTTTCCCTCAGTCAAGGACTGATGTATCTTCTAGTGCGCAAAGAAGCTTAGAAGAATACCTTTTAAAATAAGTTTGCATCCCATCAGTTCCTCCTGTAAATAAAAAGGCCCAACACTAAAAACTCAAAAAAGGTAAAAACTATGCTATACATAACTTAATCTTCACATAAATTTAAATCGAAATATGACTCATATGATGATGGTCAAGTCAAGGAATACAAATGAATCTAAATATTCTGATTTGCATTTCAAATTTATTTGCAATAAAATTATTTTTCTTTTCCACTGTAGCACTCTTCCTGTTTAGTCTCTAATATGTAAACTGTATGTTCACTCTTTTTTAAGACTATGAAAAAAGTATGCCATTGAAGTTACTCAGATTTCAAAGCGAAACACAGTAGCCACTGGTACTGAAATAATATATATAAAGCAAAAATCATTTAAATTGCAGTATTTTGGTCAGGACAGAGGTTCTCTTCAATACCAAGCTCTCAGTCAGACTGATGAGATAGAGTGGGGAGATTTTTTTTTCCCTGTAATTACAAATAATTAAGGATGACAATCTATGTTTTATTGAACAGTTATGACATACATTTACATTCAATTTCTCCATAATGCATAACGTCACACTTCTCCATGCCTACAGAAATTACAGCACATGTTCAAGAATTTGTCATCTAATGAATACTACATGTAAAACCATTTACTTTTTAATGAAACCAAATGAAAACAAAGTAGATCATACCACACCAAAAACTCTTCATAGTTTAAAGGTACCTTCATCAATTAAAAATATATTAAAATCAGGTCTAATATAACTGGCAAATGATCTCAAATAATAAATAATGATCTCAAATAATAAATAATTTTTTTATAAATGGCAAATGATCTGAAATAATTATTCATATTGAAGTACATATTAAAATAAAGTATCAAATACATCTGGGGGATAGAATTATTTCGAATTACTTTTAGAATTAGAAGTATCATGATTTCTGTAATACTGACCAACAGGCATTTCTTAGTATTTTTTATTTAACATATAACATTAATAATACTAATTAGTCTTCCTTCAAGAGGGTAAGGCAAATCCAGAAATAAATTCAGGCTAATAAGCAATTACCACCAAATGCAGTCTTAGATATGGAATGATTAGAATTTTTAGAAAACATTCAAGCTAATAGATATTATAAACAATACTATCCTATAGCACCACATTGGCTCAGAATAACAGTTGTAACACACTTTTACTTTATAATTTCAGGATGGTATAGTCAAAGTAAAGCAACTCCTTTTTCCCCAATTTTTTTTCAAATATAACATGCACACTAGTAATTTCAAAAATGACTGAATCATTTTATCATTAATAGAAGTATTTTTGTATTATTTATTAAGAATAATTAAAGTTATTTCCTTGTCTGGAAATATCACTTTAGAAGGACTTATCTGCATTCAGTCAGTAGAGATTTTAAAAGTTACAGCTCAGCCTTCCAGTCACAGGTAGGGAGGTCAAAAGCACACACCTCTGTCAAACGGGCAAGCAAGAAGTGGCCACAAAATGTTAGAAGAGATGCAAATTATTTTAAAATTAAGATGAGTATCTTAATTAATACATAATGTAATATATATTATGTTTTTTAAATAAATTATTGCTTACTTTTGAAGACTAAGCAATAGAAATAATGAATCAGACATAAGACTTAGACATTAAGACAGAATAGCACAATTCAGAACTAGAAAAACCTTAACCATAGATTTGAAATCAAAGACCAGCTTTTCTGTAATTCATAAAAAAGCTGCTTGCTTTAAATAAGCATAATCCTGGTCCCAATACATGTAAATCCTTTAGATTTAATTCGCTGCATATAAACCTGCTGCTCTGTATGTTACTTGAATGACGGAAGAGAAATTGTGGCACTGTCTATGCCACTGACAGTATCTTCTTTCCCCCCATCCACTCCCCCTCCTCTTCTTCTCCCCCACCTCTAACTCAAACAATTCACACAATTTCAAGCACACAAGTCATTTACCACTGCAGCTTTCAGGCCAAAGGCAACCTTGAATTTGTACTTAGCACCATGACAAAAGCTTCAAAGATTTTATTAAAAAAAAAAAAAAAAAAAAACTTAACACACACATGTTGGGTTTCTTACAACATTAATAAATCATTTCATTGACAAATCTGCTTCCGGGCAAGATTAGGCATACACAGAAAATGTGCCAGCTAGAAAACTTACTTTACTGATAAAGCACACTATAATCTGGTATGATTGATGGTATTAAACAGACTGCCATTTGAAACTGTGCAATCTAGCAAAATATCTCATGCTTTTAGTGGCAACATAATTCATGTAATACAACAATGAAACCGGACAACTAAACTAGCATTTTAGCCCAAAGCAACTCTAGTGTCCAAGTGCCAAAACTGTTTATTTTGCTTCATAAAGGTAGGTTTGAAATATAAGAGCTTAAACAGACTCTTTGCCTTTATTTGAACATAGATGCAGACACACACACAAGCTAGTTCTGCAGAAATAAATCAATAGTCTGATTTTTAGCTGTCAATGTAATTTCTTAAATTTTCTTTGCATCCAATTTTATTGATATTCTCCGCTGCAATAATACCAAAGTAAGTAAAGTTCTTCATGTAATTGAATTTCTCTTTTTCTCTCTTTTTTTTTAATTTCACCTTCCTTCCTTTGCTGCWAGAGATCATCATATGAACGATCAAAATATATGACCTCTGTGCAGAAACAAGCATATGACAAACAACTTTTGTCATTGCTAAAATCAGCAGAACAGATTAAATGATTAAACAGCACTTGAAACAATAAACGATTTATCCATTTGTAAAAGGAAAATACTTTCCCCTCCCCACATGTAATAATATCAAAATGGTACATTGTCATGGTAATCTTAAACACTTTTTATAATCTCAGGTTAAACAAACCCGGCCAGAAATGTTTGTTTCCTCATACTTACAAACAGACAAGTTAAAAAAAAAAACTTCAGCTATCACTTCAAGTTTTCTCATTTTAGAAAGTTGATCTTATTTTAACATAAAGGAACATATTACATTTGCTCTACTAATTGAATACAACCAAAACAATTGTAAAATCCCAGTAATATAGTACGAATATTTCAAGAGTTTGAAATGAAAGGCTGCAGATAGCATTGCAACATGCTGAGAATTTCCGTCTATTGAAGAAAGTATTTCCTAAACTGAAACATTTTGACCATCATTGAATTATTACAATCAGAGATGCATTCTTATCTCCACAGATTTTCAATCCCCTTGGGACAGGAGCTGCACAGTAACAGCACATCAAGGTTGGAGGACTTCACCCGCAGTCACTTAGCAACCAGCAGCCTTGCCTAGCCGGGAAGGCAGGGAGAGCACAACCGGGCAGCCTCGCCCGCACYGCCACGCACAAACGCGCAGCGGACGCGGCAATGTTAGCGCTCTTGACGCCACAGCTCTCCCCGGTAATGGCTGGAAAATGAACTCTTCCCATTATCAGCAGACTTCGTCCTAGATTGTCTTTTCTGATAGGCAACAGATTCAGTCATGGAAATTAATTTGCTGTTGAATCAACTGCAGATCTGCTGCTAACAAGGCTGGTATCAGTGCTACTTCCAATAGCTTAGGCAGGGCTATTGCTTGTCATACTAGAGAAACATCAAGGACAGCCTAAGTAAGTTTATTATAAAAAAAAGAGTCTACAGAATCTGACTGGAATCTGTCCAGTATTTAGCAGTTACCTTATCTAATACTGAAATATCAACGTGCAATCTGAGAATTCCTCTTTGTAGAGAATGGTTCCACAATAGGTCTTTCTTTAGATTCTTCTGTGATCCTACAACAAGGCTGCAGAAGACGACTTCACAGTGATATCATTTAACTGCTTTGCAGAGGCACTGGTTAACCTATGGATAGCTCAAACAGTTGAGATCGAGAGCTGCTGAACAGTTTCCAGTCAACCCAAGGAAATCCATTGAAATAACCTATAATTTTCAACCGGACTTATGCAACTGAAATACCATACAGTCTATCTTCTAAAATTAAAAAGCATGTAAAGCTTACTTTTCACCATCTCTTTGACCAGAAAGTTTAAAGATACATCCATAAACAAGGAAACTATCAGTACGAGATGAATGCTTGATTACATTTAAGACTGCAAGAACAGTTACTTAAGGGACTGCTATATAACCAGAGTGCTTTGAAGTACTTCTCCCAAATGATGAACTACAGCTGAGAAAGTTTATTTCATTCCTAAACAATCAAGTAAGCATTCAACCATTCAGTTGAGCCAGCACCAATAATTTCCCCAAAGAAAATTGGTGTAAGATGAGAACATGCAGTGTCTGTTATTTATTTGTCCAGCTCTGCAAAAAATAATGCGGAGGGATTTCCGTGGAGAAATCCAATTGTTCTCATCACATTTTATTACCAGATGGATCTATTTCTAACCACAAAAGAAATACTTTGTTTTCAGAATTATATATACACACAGTATAAAAATAAATGGATAAAACAGTATGCTTATTACAAGAATAAGATTCTGAATTTCTAAAAAATAGTTTTTAATTATGATTCAAGATAAATTAAACAATGATTCAATGCTTTTCATTGTAATGAAGCAAAAGTTTTATTTAATATTTTTATTTAAATTTTAGAAGCCAGAAAACAAGTATTTATAAATAATTAGCCATTCACATTCAAAATGAACCCTTATTTTCTTAGGTCACTTTTAAAGAAACATAGATCTTTAATGAGTAGGATAGATTTTAAGCACAATCTCATGGACACCTACAGTTATTGAAATGTGAGGGCAATTCTGTAAGTCATGTCTCTCGCACACCTAGTCTGACAGACACCTAAATATCTATCCAGGCATCGGCCTCAAAACTGCTATTAATGGACACTTTTCTTGATCTCCTTAATTGTCCAATAAAAAAACTGAACTTTGTTCACAGAAACTGAAGTAGGAAGTCCTAGCAGATTTGTCCTCAACACGTTGCCAGGACACATTGACTAGCGTACAGATATTCTAAATCAAAGACATCAGCTGCAGAATTCTACAATTACAAAACCATAATTTTAAAAGTATATTTGATTCTTGTTTCTAACTTCTTGTTTTTAGTTGTTTTCCTAAAGAAGAAATAATATGCAGTGCCTGGTAGCCATGAAGAACATTTTGATCATTACAGCTATTATAGCAAGTTCAAAACTCCTCTCTAGCAAGGCAGATCCATCGTACCTAAAAAAAAAAGTTATTTTATAATTAGTTAATGTATGCATATTCTGATTCCTAAATTTTCCATTTTTTTAGGGTGATTCCCATTTACTAATTAATTTAAAAGAAAAGCTAAGATGCATTTTGTGTAGCTTGGAGACAGCTTTTACAGCTCATTCAAAATTCCTGAGCTCCAAAACTCTTCAGCCAATGCAGATACCCGCACCAAGTTAAGAGCAGAAGAACAGACAACTGAACAAGATCTATCTTTTCTATAAATACACCATCTCTGATCTACCAACAGTGAAGCTGATGGAGCAGTCAGCACACTCTGTGGGCTGAAGATCTTGGTCTTTCCTCATACTACTAGGAAGTTTGCAAAGCAAAGTGTGAGCACATTTTTTCCACATTACTCAGATACAAGAATTTCTCATATTGAAAATTTTTAGAACTTTCCTAAGGTCAGATTAAAAGCTAAGCCTTGCCATATCAAGCTTCTAGCCTTTCAGATCAAAAAGATGATGTTAACAGATCAAGTAGGATGCCAGGAAGAAAAAAGGGGATGGGCGGATAGGGTTTCCTCCAATTAATTCCATTAATTCTTTGCAGCCAAAACTATTTTATATRAATTATCCAATAATGTGGAGCTGCAGACACTGATCACTATTGCAGGCTATTGATAACAATACAAAATCAGCTGCAAGGAATGGAAGGAGTCTTTAATCAGAAATTTAAATGCATCCAAACCAGATGCTTGTTATTTTTTTCTTTCTTCATTCATCTGATCCTGAGTCATACAATAACTTTTGCTTTTTGGTCACATGGAAGCAGGCTTAAGAACTCATCCTATAGCAATAAACAGTGAAGGCATAAAATACAAGGGCAGCTAGGACAAACTGTCCTTACCACATCTATACGGCACAGCACAACAAACAGCTTAAAATTTCTGAGCAAGGCACAGCTGAAGACAAGTCATTTCAAAGTTAAACTGAAAAATCTGGACATAAATTATTATTAAAGCAGCTTTCTTTGTAATGTCAAGCACTACCTACTATTAGAAAATTAAACTAWAGTAAGCTTACCATTTTTAGTGTATTGATATACGTATTAGTGATGGGTGTCTAGTACAATTTTTAAAGCACAAATGTATCACTAAATATAACTTATGCCCAGCAACACTTTAAATAATTATTGTTGCACAGTGTCAACAACAGATTATTCAAAATCTACTCTAAAAAGCATACAGTAATTGAATCTCAACTTTTTCTCACATTGCTAAGGCGCACAGAGTTATCCTAAGCATAAAGAGAGAAGGAAGTTGCTGTGCTGTCTAGCAAGCAAGAAACTGAATTGCCCCGCAGTACTTCTGTCATCTGATTTTCCACAAAGCATTTTACTTCAAGAGTAAAATATTGAGAGTAAGCATTTGTTCAAAATGATGATGCAATAGAAATTATTCTCTTCATTTGAGCGATATAAGCCATCTACTTGGTTCAAAAGTACTGCAACAAAAACAGTAAAACAATTACCAAGCAGACCTTAGTCCCTCATAAACTCAGTTTGATTGGTAAAAATGAAAATTATTAGCAGTAACAGATGATACACCATGAACTCTAGTAAACTGCACAAAACTACATTAAAAAAAAAAATCCTGAAAAATCATCTCATTTAATCTGGACTACAAAAATGGATCCAATTCATTTCCATATTGATGCAGATAACCATGCACTATGACCTTACTGAGCAGTGTGCAACTTCTACGTTAGTTATTGGCCAAAGTGGAAGAAAGATATAGATTCCATCTGTCTAGGTAAAAACCATTCTTGAATAACAATATTACTATAAATTGGACAGAGTTAAGTTAGTCAAAGGTAAGGAAAATTACTAAACTTGTCCACTGTTTAACAAGTTTTACCAACTTCTCAGTTCTGAAGAGCATAGTAAGTATTTCTAACAGTGTTATTCATTCCTATAGTTACTATAGGACTACAGAAACTATAGTAGTAGCTGAGCAATACCTATGAGAACTTCAAGATTTCTTTAACAAGAGCACACAAAAACTAACTTGATCACTCTAGTTAGCCCTCTATCATTCACCATAGAAGGCAATTTAAAGTTGCTAAAGAAAAAGAAAAAGTGTAACTAAATAACTATTGTATGTAGAAAGTCATCAAAAATGAAAACTAGCTTTTTTCTAAATCAAGTGAAAGTGTTAAGGTGATCTGACATTTTATATTTGATACGATGTCTGGAAAGTTAGCTCTTTGTGCTTACACTAATGACCTGTAACCTCAACTGATTCTGCCTTTTTCTAATTTTAAAGCAAAATAATCTAAGAATTCTAAATGGCCTACTGAATAAGTGAAAAAATAAACACTTAGATCACAGCCTAAAGTGTGAGCTCTACTTGAGCTACTTTCTCAGTATGTGACATATTCTTAGTCACAAATCTATTTCTTGTGTACTTATGCCTTAATACCAAAACTATTTTTTAAATGATTTTTACTCTTCCCAACATCCAGTTAGTAGTAGGAGACATACTTGTGCAATCCTATGGATGTCTAAATATTTGTCTGCTTCTTTATTATAGGACAAGTATGATTTATGAGGAAGTAAAATTCAGGTATCTATACAGATAGTTATAAAAGTAATTTGGGTTGCTAACCCTACTTTAACAACAGTAAACAACAAAATAGAAATATGGAAATTCATAATCTTTTTATATCCATTAGAGCAAGAAAGGTAAAGAAACACCTGGAACAGCATGCAGCAGTGTTAATGCATTTACATAGGAACTGAAATACAAGAAGGTGCTAAAGAAAGGGCCAACAACCAAATTTTCTGATATACATTACGTGAATTCACCCAGCTTAGACACAGAAAATACAAACCAACCATCTTTTTACTTATACCTAAAGAACTGTCAATGCTGAAATGAAAAATCCACAATGC
Source organism: Rhea americana (assembly GCF_003343005.1). Taxonomy (NCBI): domain Eukaryota; kingdom Metazoa; phylum Chordata; class Aves; order Rheiformes; family Rheidae; genus Rhea; species Rhea americana. Next base: position 5,567,463 of record NW_028185483.1, read on the forward strand.
CACTAAAAGTGCAGTTTAAGCAAAAAAAAGAAGCTATCATGCTTTTTCAGACACTGAATTCTTTTTGTCTAAAAAGAAAATAAAAATGATGTTTAGAAGTTAACTTACTTTATGCAACTCACATACAGAGTAAAAGGAAATGAACAGAAGCCACAGAAATTACAGTCTTGCAGCTACAGGGAGGGAGCTTGGGGGGGAAATCTTAGCAGAATTTGCAAACTAGGCATTAAACAGATATCATCCTCAAAGGTAGGCCTAAACTACGAAAATATACTTAGAAGTTATTTGAGGTGCTCCATTAAGATAGTATACTGCCTTCTAATGAGCATGTTGCACTTCTTTACTCACATGTCCAATTCCTTCAAAATTATTCCAAATACTAAGATGATCTAAGACAAGGCAGCCTAGTGGTTCAGCTGGCGTTTCAGGTGGTGGCCCTGCTGTTTTGTACATAGGAATGAGAGACTAGGATGCCAGCCTAATTCTCTATTTCAAAACTAGTAACCACAGCAGTGACTCTTGCTCAGGGTATATTTTGTATGTTAAAAATCAAAGCTCCTTTAACACTAAATTCTGAAACAGGTCCACAAGCGCTTTGTGATTTAAGCAGGAATGTACTGGTTTCTTCATTCTATTAAAGACATCTATAGCAAATATTTCAGCTTATCTGTTATGCAAGCTTCACACTCATTCCCTAAAGTCTAACTTTGTCCCTTCTTCCTGAGGCTGCTTGTATTTCATGTCTTAAAACACTTGAACAGCACCATATGCTATACTTTAACCCACTTATTCCATAAGACCTAAATGGATCACGAATAACTATGGTATTACGCAACTCACCCTACAATGCAGAAAGTGTAACAAAATCAGTTTCTGCACTGAAACATCCCTATGCTACTTTTGTTTCCTCTGGGGTTGATACTATTGGCTTTAGGAAGAAAGTAAGTTCTCTTGAAGTAAGGGATACAAGCTCTATGAGTGTCTTCTGCAGGTAAAAACTTTTTGCTAGTATACTGGGCAACAAAGACCGAAATACAAAAGAGCAAACAGAGATTAGTAACTGAAAACCAGCTGGATTAAGGTGGCTTGAGGTATAAAGGACAGGCAAGAATTTCATACAATGAAAAAGGAAGATGCTTCAGATGTAGAGATGGTACAGAAAAGGTAACTAAATTAAGAAAAAAGTTATCTACTAAACCTACAACACAGCACTGTCAAAAAGAATTGGCTGCATTTCCAGGTCTATCTTAATAGTTAACTAAGCACACAGGCACACAAGCAAATTAGTATAGAATAAAACAGGAGATAAGCCTGCAGAGTATCATCTGCTCTGTGATACCTACCTACATGCACATATATATGCAGTTGTGCTACACAGTAAAGATAAATAAGCCATCTCAGACCATCTCAAACCAACTTTACCACAGGGTAACTGCAGGAACATGATAACATAGTTAGCAATTTACACTCTAGATCTTCGCCATCTTGCTTTTATGCACCCCACATACTAAATTTTTTTCTACAGTGCACTTTTGCAACAATACTTTTGAACACCACAAACGGACTCGCATCCATGATAACTCAAAAAGCTAGAGAAAAAATAAACTGAAAAGATCAACAACTGAAACTCCAAGTTTCAGAATTATTTCCAAGATTAGATTAGGTGACGCCACTATTAACATTTAAATAAACACTAGAGAACTTTCCCATTAGACATCACTTTAACCTGCTCACTACAGTTGGTCAGAAACTTTCAGATGCAAAGTAATTTTACTAGAATATGCCAGTTCACTAGATTTTGTGCTGACCTCTCTTATTTGAGGAGGCCAAGTAACAGATCTGTTTCTGATGGAAAAATGCCTTGTTTCTGGTGAAGCAGCCTCCCTACTGCAGCATTTGTGTCCAGTTGAAAGATCTGGAAACACAGCACATTGAGGCCCTGAGCTATGCACCTGCTCTCAGACTTACAGAAGAGACCTGAACAGCCATAAGTGTCCTAGGATAACTTGAAGCTCCCAGGGCTTCATAGAACTGTCTTGCTGAATACTTAGGAACTTTTAGGAGCTTCCATTAGCTAGCAGCTCTCACCCCATCCCCCCCAGCTGCTTGCAGTAAAGGCCCCAACTCCAAGTGGGGTTTGCTTTCATACCCAAGCAAGGGGTTGAGGAAAAACTGAAAATATAGTGGATGCAAGTGTATTTTGAAAAACATGTCTTCAGAACTAGAAATCCCAAGCTAGATGTTGCTGCATTCCTAACTACAAAGTGAAAAGCACGCATCATGCAGAAATCAACTAAGTTGATGCGCTTTGTGTTTTCTACATCACTCACACAATAAGCTTTAGTAGCACAGTCATTCTTTAGTGCACTTCAATGGATTATCTCATATAAACATAAGACAGGGATAAATCACTCACTAATAAATTGCACTAACAGAAAATACTTTATATTCCTAAATCAAACACAGTCAGGTATTTTGGCTCATATCTAAGTTTTGTAGAGTGCTGATAAGACTTAATAATCACAGGGTGTATCTATAATTGATAAATCTACCACCCAGTTCTTGAGCAGGCCTTTGTGTTAAGGCAGAATCACTGTAACTATTAATTATCCATCCTTTCTTGCTTGCCTGCAAAAGCAGCTAAAATCTTGTGCTGCAATGGGCAGCTATTTGACAGAGGGAAGGGTATGCTGAATTTTATGTTCTACCAAGTAATTCATAAAAATTAGAATACAGCTGACCTTGCTCCAGCATTTATTCACCTTAAAGAAGTTCCTTGGTACATTTTAAGAGCATCAAGAAACCCAAGCTTAAATGAAATAACTGGTTCTAAACTTTCTCTGTCAAAGGAATAAACAGAAAGACTCTGAGTCTCTTATATGTGAGACCACACTAAAGGAGCCACAAGTAATCCTCTAAAAAGGCTCATTTTTAAGGATGCTCAATAAAAGCCATGTCACCCTGCACCCTCAGAAAGATTATTAAGCGTTTCTATAACATTAACGCAGTACCTTTCCATTATTTTTAAGAGGCAATAGCCAGCCAAGTTTTATCATGAGWGTCCTATTACAGTTATGTAAATTAAGTCTTAATTTGTCCTTCCTTCGATTAAACATGTTAATTTCCCAGAGGACTCAACACCATTTTCTTCATTTGTTACATATGCCATCATCATACAGTATGTGGCAACCTTAAAAATGAATGATCAAAGATCTGGTCTTACTAATCCTACCTATGTCAGTAATCCTCATGTAACTTATCCCACTGAAATTCAATGGGATACTCAAATGACAAAGTTTCTCAGGTCCTCACACAGAAGAACATGACCTTGATGTTCCACAATGACAATAAATGCCAGAAAACAATCATCTTGCAAACAAAGTGGAATTAGGATTCTCAGTGCAGAGGGCAACTCACTCATTAATGGCTAGACTTCTAGATGGCCAGCTTTACCTCCTTAGGGTAATTATCATTTAAGTCTGCCTGAAAAGATATTACAGGAGAAATACATCTATATGAACAATCACAAATTATTAACAGAGCAATAACTCTGTATTGAATAGCCATATATTTTGGTTTACCAGAAATTTAATTCTGATAATAGATATTTAGTATTTACCTAAATACAGTATTTCTTCAGTAGAAGACTCTGCCACACATCTGATAAAGCCATTAAACAATAAATAAATTAAATTAAATGCACATGAAGTTTTAAAKATTTGCTGAACTTAAAGCATAAATCATTAGGGCTGAATAAGAAATGCAAGAATTGCCATAACGGCTCATGGTAATAGCTACTGTCCTTTTTGACAAAGGCCACTATCAAATACGTCAAAGGGAGATCAGAGAAACATATTMAGTCTGGAAAATTACAGAAAATTGCCCATAGACTTTCCTTAGTCACATTAGTGACGACTAGCTGATGCCCTGAAGAATTTAACCATCTCATTCCTGTTTCTGTAAAAACATGGGCCTTGCTACAAGATTACCTTTATTCAGATTCTTCTCATCCCTCTCTGTATAAACAAGAACAGTTGCTTCTCCATGGTTATTCAAATTCTTCCATATTCAATCACTTCCACTGCCTTTCTCTGGGTCTATTATTGCCCTTTCTTTTACGTAAAAGTTACCTGAACTTGATTTCAAGGGAACAAGTACTATTCATTCATGGAAGAGTACAGCATTTTAAAAAGGCTGCTTCTGTTCTCTGGCAACATTATCTGCACATCTTTAAACTATTCTTTTTTGAGCACTCATGCACGGTGAGAAGGATTATTCCACATGCTGCCACTTGAACACATGGGCCTTTCACCCAAATAATTACCATTTGTTTAGAATATGCATGGCTAGCTCAAATGATTCCTTCTCTTGCGCATTTGTCAACAAAAAACTTCAGCTTTATTAAGTCCTTCTAATTTTTCAGGACAAAGGACGAGAGTAGCAACCTGAACTGAAGATGAGGCTTGTCGTAACACAAGGAATTGTATTTTGTTCCTCTTCCTACAGCTACTGGTCCTTGAGCTGTGCAAAAATCTTATCAGATTGGCAATCTGGTTGCTGTTGTAACCAATACATCAAATACAAATCCCTGAGATCATTAGCATTCAGTGACCTTAACTCACAGAACAATCTTACTTGCACAGTCAAATTGAATCCTCTTGCTACCTTATTCATGAACACCTTATTCACAAGCACATCTTTGCTACAGAATTCCTTAGAAAAATTGATCGCTGACCCATCACCCCTGCTTCCAGCGGGAAAGAATATTACAAAACTAAATTAATCAATAGACTTCTAGCCTAAATACTTTGTCAGTCAAAGAAACAATCTAAATGGTTGAAAAAAAATTTAATAAGGAGGCTTTTTTCCTTAAATTTTAAGTGTATTCTGACAGGCCACTGATATGTAAATCAGAATCTGGCATTTCAGTACAAACTGAGATTATATTTAAGGAATAGAACAAATTAAAGAGTTTTCTTATCAAGGAAACAGTATTTCTCCTGAAGTATATCTTGATAAGTATTTCCTACTGTTAAAACAGTTGGAAAACTGCAAAAGATGTATTGTACTTTAAGGTCTTTCTCCTAATATGACAATTATTTGTGATTAGCGTAGCTCATATTGACATGTTACAAGTTTTCTATCAGAAGGTATTATACAAGAATACAGTAAACACTGGAATAATACAAGTTGACAAAACTGTATAAAAAAAAACAAACCTATCTTGCTGCCTAAAAAGAGAGCTAAATTAAGCCTCTTAATAAAAGACACTCCACAATGTAGAATGCACATACTAAATTACTTTTACCTTCAGGTCTTGACCTAAATGCCTCTACGAAACCTTTAAAGAAACTAACCACACTTTTGCCAAATGCAATGCTTTCAGCTGACACAGATGCATTTAAATAAGGATAATTTAGTTTGGGGAGCACTGCTCCACAAACAGACATCTCCAGGGAGGTTACTGTGCTCATTTCACCTATATCAACTAAAAAGAAAAAAAGTAACTGTAGGCACCATTGCAGATATTACTGAAGACTTTCATCTAATGCACAGCTGTAATCAAAAGAGCAGGTAACCCATCAGTATGCATACAGAATGGGATTCAGCCAAACATAAAATAGGGTATCTTTAGATTAATCAGCACCCACCAGGAATAGCATGATTTATATAGTCTATTCATCTCAAAAAGGACACTGCGGAGAAAAAAAAAATAAAATAAAATACTGTTACAAGCAGAAGAAGGGAAGAACGGAGTAACTCACCTTTTAAAGGGAAGAAAATACATCAGGGAAATTCAATTAAATCGAAAGACAGAAAGTGAATACTGATGAATGAGTATTTTTTCCACGTAACTAGTAATATGTGGGACTCACAAAGGTATCAAAGCCAAAAAGGTTACTAGGAATAAATGAGAGACTTGACATGTCACAAGAATACACTGAGCAATGACAGAAAACGTTTAAAAAAAAGTTCCAAGATAATTAAGACTTTAATTCTGTTTAGGGTTAAGTGGACACTATTTTTAGCAGTCCCACATCTGCCCATTAAAATGGAATCTCTTGCATCATCACCATAGATATGTGGTCTCTCCATTACATAATAAAATTGAAAAYATGCTAAATGTCACCTACAAAATTATTGTTCTTAAATTGTTGATTGTTCTCAGAAGGGGAGGATGCTGAAGTCTACGACAGCCCTCCAAAAGAGTGGAATATTTCTGCCTCCTATCATACTGAACGCAGTCATATGATGCCAGTATTTTGAGCAATATTCTTTGATTTTTTTTTTCCTCCATCCACATCCCATTTTTTCTTATCTTGGATTCATGTGGGGCAAGACGACCACTTTTTTCTCCTAATACATTTGGAATCTCCTTCATTAAAAAGGCTTTCCATAGTTACAGATATACAAACAACAATACACAGCTAGGTATTAAGTATTTCAAGGAAAGTTAAAAAAAAGTATTTTTTAAAAAGATATCATTGCAAAGTAATTCTCAGATCAAAGCACATAAAAAACTGCAATGAAATACGGCATATGAAAAGTTGAAGCATCTTAGTACAGAACGTATTCTTCTATTAGATTACTTCACATCTGATCTGTTYCTTCACAATCTTTAATCACAAAAAGTAAGTCAAACTAATTCTTAAAACTTTTACTTATACCATGGAATTTTAGAAAAATCAAATTGGTTATACTATGTAATGACTTCATCATCCTTCAAAAAGAAGTATTTTGGATAGATTTAAACAGACTATTTGCATAGGTTGAAACAGACTGCAAAGGTTCACAAGTGTTTGTGTGCAAATAATAACAGCCAAATAACAACCGCTTATATAATTGAGAAACTTTGGATTACGTTATTTCAGTTTCGCTCTACAGAAATTTGAACAGTTCAGTTAGATTCCCACAGCAAAAATCATAGCACAATTCTTTAATCATAGCTAAGGAAATTGCCATATTACAGTTCTCTTGCTCACTAATTTTCACAGGATATGCTTCAAGGGAAAAATGCTAATCTGAAAAACTCAAATTTCTGACCAGGAATGTACTTCTACTACACTTACAGGAATGGATATTATAACAACTAAAATGAACTAGGTGAAGAAACTATTTTTCACATTCATTTATTCTCTGTTGATGTTCTCCRTATCTGATATATAGCCACATGGCAGAATTTCATCAGTTCCACTGCAACCAGAGATACCAACTTTCATGAGTCATCTGGGCAGAGGTCCACTTTAAGGTCACAAAAAGTCAGAGATAACAAATAATATCTATACCAATTCACACAATTATTATTCTAAGGGGAAAAAAAAAAAAAAAACTCAGCTATGTAATGACTATGTAATGTGAGCATATCAGTTTGTGACACAAGTTGCTGTAAACAAAGTGTTTGGAAATTAATATTAAAAAAATTTCTGACACTTTATCTAATAAAAACATTGCCATTGTAAAACTGCAAGCACTACAAATGAGTTATTGATTTTAAAGTACAATTTAGACTGTATATAACTCATACATTTAACAATATAGAAACAGTTTAGCAGCATATCCAAGAAAGGGGAGATAAAAATAGAAAAAAAGGAAAAGGCAAATGCTAAATCAAGAAAAAAATATATACATTTTATATATATATATATATATATATATATATATATATATATACACACACACACACATATATATGTATATACACCATGTATTTACATATACAGAATGACAAAATACAATCATAGAGTGTTTTAGGTTGGAAAAGACCTTAGTAAGTGCTCTGGTCCTGCTCCTTACTCAAAGCAGGGCTAACACTAAGCCTAGCTGCTCTGGGCATTGGACAGTCAAGTCCTGAATCACCAAGACTGGAAATCCCACCACCTCTCCTGTTTTAGTATTTAACCATCCTCAGAGGGGAAATAATATTATTTCCCCTAATATATAACTGGAACTTCCCCTACTATTGCTTGTCTTTATCATCTTTAATCCTTTCACTAACTACATCTGGGAAGAATCCAGTTTCATCTCCTCTACAACCACGCATTAGGTAGCTAAAGACACTAAGTAGTTCCCTCCTTAGCCTCCTCTTCTCCAGGGAAAACAAATCCAGCTCTCGCAGCCTCTTCTCACACATACTGTGTGTCAATATAAATATTTCAATTCTGCAACTTCAAAGCACTCCATGAGTTAGTCAGCAGGCAATGGTATCACACCACGGAACTCAAGCTAAACTAAACTAAACCCAAATACTCAAAACAACAAGCTTCTGAGACACCTAACTGTACAATCTAATATTACTAAAACCAAAAGAGAAAATATCACATAACAAAACACTTGCACCACAATGACCACAAAAAAAACCTAAGAATATATCCTTTATTAAATAACACAGAATGGGGGGAAAAAACAGTATTTTAAATATGTTAAAAACAGTATTTTAAATATGTTAGAGAACTCCTTTTGAGCTCAAGGATTATATAGAGGCCTTTCAGTAGCAATGTCAGCACTTAAGAGAAAACAGGAACTCATGAAGAACTCATCTAGATACTGACATGAAGGTGAGTTAGTAGTTCAAGGATGTCCATGTAGCCAGCATTGTCCAGTGCAAAATGAAATAACCAGGCCAAAGAAATTTTGTATTGCTTACTCAGAAGTATTAGACCATTGAGGTAAGAAATAATAATCCTTCTCTGTGTAGCAGAGTGTACTAAGCCTGAACTTCTGCATTCAGCATTAAGCAGCACATTATCAAAGAGCTATTGAGAACAGGATTTAATCCAAATAAAAAGAAACAACAACAACAACAAAAAATTCAGTACATGACAAAGAGGCACAGAGCTAAAGAGTGGAAATCATAATATTATAGTGTGTAAGTGTTCCAATAAGGTGACCAATGACAAAAATAAATTCACTTGGTATACAGAAGTACAAAAAAATAAGAGAGAATTAAGAAAAATAATTAGGCTAAAGTTTAGGGGAAAAGTCAGTGAAAAACAGAACTTCCAAAAAGAATTCACAGTACCTAAGTACAGATAAAATAGCAAGAAGTTTAGTTTAAGTAAAAATTTAGCAGCAACAGTAGGTAGTGAGGATATTTTTCCTAACTTAGAAGACTCAACTTCTGAATCAGTTAAAAAAAAATCTCAGGATGTTTTGAAGCAATTTATAAAAAAACAAAGACACTATTTTAAATGTAGTTGAATGACCAAAAGTACATGCTAAGAACAAAACTAGAAAGATAGTTTACTGTCCATCTATATCAGTTTTCATATCAGTTCCTTCCTGGATTATTTAAGCTCTGAGTACAAAATTTTTAATCTCATTTTATAAAAGTTTTCACAATTCCATATTGTGAAATATTTTCCACTGTAGATGCAGAAACCTAGTCATTAGAGTGAACACAACAAATTCTCCCCAAGACCAAATAGACCTTTTTGTTAATAAAATACTTTTGAAAATGACACGGTACCCAATGATATACAGTGATGGCAACACCTGCTACTTACATTTGAATAATCAGACACTACACAAAAGGAGAACTGCAGGCAAGTCAGAATGCTGGTTCCAACCTGTGTGCTAGGAGACACTTGTTTTCTACTTCTGATTACTGATAACAGCTATAAAATAAGGTTTTTAAAGCATAACTAAAGGCATATTAAAAAGCACTAAACTAAAAGAGCGAGGGAAGTTATCAAGCAATGGAGAAAGAGGCAAAAAGACGAAGCAATGGCTTAAAAAAAAAAGGCATGTCTGAGAGTATTAAAAAATACATTGATAAATGAATGTTTCTTCACAAGATAAAGTCTTTTGTGAAATCAGCACTAGTATTGCGTCTAATAAATGTAATGCAGTTGTCCAAGTGCAGATTTTGTAACTTTTAAGCAARAGACAAGCCTGTCATGAAATTTGTTTCCTGTGACTTTATTCCTAATGTCACTAAAATTATAAGGCACTAACACAGATTAATTTTTGCACACAAAATAACTTTAAGATTAATACAGAAGATAAACATTTTTCTGATCAAGAAAAACAATTCTACTGGATTTCACATCCATTAAGTCATTAGAAATTAAGTTTAAAGATTTCTTTTTAAACTAAAGTAAAAATTAAGGGAGCATGYGTGTATAAAAAATACATACATGCATAGTATGTGTGGTAGATACAGTAAGATGACTTGTTATTTCTTTTTCTTTTGTTTAATTAGTTACTAAAGCAGCTATAACATAGGATCATGGAATTGGTTTAAATCCAAGTTAAATACTTTACTTTGTTATAGGAAAGCTCTGGATTTTTAGAAGTATCTCATGTGCTTGTGATGCAACAGTTTTATTCTTCGCCACTTTTCACATTCCAACACTAGCATCATCAAGCGTATCAAAACAGGTACAGTAAAAACTTCAGCAAGAAAATCTCTGGCCAATTTCTGACTGACTGCGTTATCAGTCATTCTACATTATGCATGTCACTGTCCATTTGACTCTAGGCACATTTAGAACATTTCCCTTCATTCTACACCTCAGCGCATCACAGCGGAGTCAGAGAAACACTGCCTTCAACAGAAGAAGCATCATGAAAGTAATTCTATATTTCTGTGGAGGCAGATTTCCCAAGGAAGTCAAAAATCCAAAATGCAAACTTACCTTCCATAATTTCATTAAAGTATAACAATTCCTATTCTTTTTTCCTCCTAGTATTCCCTTTTCTGGGTCTAACTGTTCAGCAACATCCTCAAGCAATAAGTTGAAAACCCTGTTTAAATATATCTAGATGAACACTCTGATTCAGCCCTTAGTTTTTTCATATCCTTCAAGAGTTAAAAGCCCTTAAATCTATTATCACTGAATGTGATTACTTTAACTAGCATACATGACTGCTTTTACTTTTCTTTGTAGGACTTTAAACTGTTAGGTGTCTGAACAATTGCACAATCCAGAAGTTAAAGTATTTATACAGTATTTATTCACTTCCTAACTGGATAAAACTAGCAAAACCTTCTCAAATATAGATATATCATCATTTTTATATTGTTCTTTTAAAACACTTCCTGCTCTCTAGTTATAGTTGCACTTCAAAATCAGATTAACTTTCCATAGTTAACTAATGCCTATACTTCAACTGCAGACACAATAGCTAGAACCAATGTTGATTTGTTCAAAAAGTTCCCTTGCAAAAGTTACTATTCAGTATTTTATTTAAAAAAAAMCCCAAAATCTATTATGCTGTAAGCCTCTTCATGTTAGTTAATAAAAGCATAGTTGCTGTGAAAATATTACCTATCTCCTGTATCAGAAAAAGAATTAAAACCAGTGCCCTAGACACAACAGTTCACAGGAAGTATGATGCCAGCAAGTTTTACAGTTTACTAAGTTTTTAAAAGGATCATTAATCACAGATTTCAGACACTAAAACCTAATAACCATATGCAGAAACAAACATACTACTCTCTCTCCTTTTAGAGAGATAAGTGTAGCAAACTCTTAAGACGGCAAAAGCTAAAATTAGCYAAAGGTAATTCTTTTTAATCCACTTTACTCTCTCTGATTTTACAGAATTTCATTAGGGGTAGTATTTTCACTTTCATTGTTAGACTGCATCAACTAAGATATTTTGAGGCAAGCAGAGAACTCAGTGCAAAGTGCTTCTGCTTTAAAATGACTTCCATACTCACTTACGCATTAAGTCTTCAGTACATGTACCATCCCTTTCATCTAACCAGTAACTTAGGTTTAGTACAACATGATCAAGGAACAATAAAACGTAAAAAGCAGAGTGAGTTTACTTGAATTCATTTAGTTCTATTCCAAATCCATCTCAGTGGGTAAGTGGTGTCCAAAGAAACGGTAGCCGATCCATGCATTCTTTTCTATGTTACTGCCACAGAAGGTAACACGTTTTACCATATACAGACGGAGGAAACAAATATCTTTGTCCCTGCACCTTCTTTTCTTTTTCCAAAAATAGAAAAGATTAACTTTCTGTGAATTTCAGAACGCTGTTACAGAGATTTTTCATCCTTAATAACTAGTGACAAAACAAAATTTACAATCATCGTGTGACAGTCTAGATTAATTTAGGTTATATTATTACATTAAATCACCACATGACCAAGCATATTAGAAAGATGTTGGTTGCTGTCTCTCCGTATTTATTTTAGATCTATCAAACAGAAAGACATTATCCCTACAGCAAGCGTTTTGCTCCTTCAGAATTCAAGATCAATCCAAGAAGCTCCTGAAATGCGGGAGCGAACACACCTAACCTACCAAAGCGGTCACATCAAACATGCTTTAATTATTAGTATTCAGTGTAACGTAGTACCCACTGTGGAGGACCATTCTTTTCCCCTTCGAATGAATTAAAACCGAATAAAACGCGAACACGAGCGGGGCGAGGGACGATTATCACCGCGCTGCGGAGACGCGCCTCGGGGGCTCCCCGCCGAGCGCGGACCCCACCCGCACTCGCCCCGTCACCGAGCCGGCTCCGGGCTCCGGGCTCGCTGCGTGCCCCCCGCTCCCCCCCGAGAGCCGCCAGCCCGCAGCGCCCGCCGCCGCGGCTCAGCTGCTCCGCTGCCGGGATGCCCGTGAAGGTGTCCGGGCGCGCAGCACGGCGGCGGGCGCGCCGGGCAGCCGAGGCGCCGCAGCCCGGGGCGGCCGT
>NW_028185483.1:5580961-5600795 GCF_003343005.1 Rhea americana
GAGGAGGAGGCCGCGGGCGCAGGCGGCCCTGCCCGGCGCCGCGGGAGGGAGGGGRAAGCGGCACCCGCACGGGCCGCGAACCGCGCGGTGTACTGGGCACGCGCTCTGAAACCGCGGCGGTGCGGCCCTGACACGCCTCGTAGACGTTCCTGACGTCTCCGTGCCCTCAGTTTGGGGACGGATGTGAAGGATAATGTGAGAGCACTCAGCGTCTCGGGGCGCGCCCAGACTGAGCTCTGCCCTGGCTTGGGCAAACGGCCTGGAARAAAGGAAAATCATTCCCTGGGAGGACTTACTGTTTGCCTTTTATTTACTCTTTTAGAAGTGTTATTTGTTGATAATTAGTATAGCTTTCAATTAAGACCAAAGTGTAAGCAGACAGAATAGCAGTTGATTCCATCAGTTCTCATATGAAAAAAAAGAAAGAAAGAAAGAAAGAAAAACACTATAGATACTGGACTTCCATTTTAAGAATGGATTTCCTTTTTTCCTATTAAGATTTTCCGCGGCTGACTTAAAAATCGATTTGTGTTTTGCTAAGCATTTTGACTTTTTTTTTTTTACTGCCTTCGGTTAGAGCTAAGATACATAGTCTCTACATCGCACAGCAGACAGCAGGAAGGTAATCCACACTCTCTGACCTTTTTATTCATTTGCTACTACGAAAGTGAGGTATTTATAGTAATTAACGACTTCTTCTCAAATCTCTATCACGAGATTAAAGGAGAATGATAATATTGCTGAAAGCAATGTGTTACACTTTTCATAAATCTTTGCACTTCTCATACAAATAAGACTGAAACCTGCATCATCAGTAGATATAATCGGTGATGCTAATTGAATTGAACTGAAAATTCATCTGGATTTTAACAGCCTGAATACAATACTAGATCCCCACATTCAAGCTGAAATTAACTGTCATTGCTTTTCCGTTACCTCACAAGTCTCTTTTTACCTTCCATACTGCCAAAGTTCTATATTCTGTGCCACACTAGCTCCCTCTGCTGGTTTTGTTCTCTACTGTTTTCCTAATTCTGGTTTCACAGTTTACTCAGATCTGATTAATTTCCCTCATTCCTAGATAACACTGGGTTCGGATGTTTACCGTAGGCACTGTAGTAACACAAATAAAAAATAATCTTAAACACATTTACTCGAATGAAGTTGCTTCTCTATTTTACAGCTGTCCTCTCCTTAAGGTTACTTTTTCTATTAGTGTTTGTTCATTAGAGCCCTTCACATGTTAAGACAGAAAAATTGCTGTAGTTATTTGACTAGTTCATCTTCTTGTTTTCTTTGCTGATCGTTATCAACTGCTATTTCTCAGAAAAAAAAACAGGCACTTGGAAGGAAATCTTCCAATTTGAACTGGACTACTACTTACTACTTCTTTAAGTATTTTTTCCCAAATAGTTTTATAACCGTCCTACACCATAAAAACCATATTCTTAGTAATTTGCTAAGCTTGTTCGTAAGAATGTCATGGAAGCAATGCCAAAGGCCTTGCCAGGGTCAGGTTATATATGATAATGATCTGTTACTTCTGTCCCATTCACAGGATCTATCACCCTTCTCCTACAAGAAAATAATTTGATTTGACATGATTTGTTCTTGATAGGTCCGTAGGATCTTCTACGTACTCAGAAATAACCTGCGTTTATATATAGTTTTTTCTATCTATATAATGCTTTTATATATATACATATATGTGTATATGTATGTATTTATATATACACACACATATATAATACTATATATATAATATCTTTTATATATGTAAAAGTATTTTGTGGCATTTGATGTTAAAGTACCTGGTCTGTAATTCTCTGTTCTCCTTTTCAATATAAACGTTCAATATAAAAGTTGACAAAGATAGTTGTTGATGGCTAGTTTCAGCTAGTTCTTTAGATGTATTCRTCAGACCCAGCCACTCTGAGAATATAGTCTCCTCTCAAGCCTACTCTTTCTTTTTGCTCAAGTTCTCCTGGCTCATAATGTGTTAAGCAGCTGACTGACCTTTGTAAAGTACAAGATGCCTGGATAGATTAGATGCCCCTATTTTTAATTGTTCTTTGTAACCYCACACCCTTAAGGGTTCAGTAATCCTGACGGAATTTTGATCCATATCTGAGGCATTTAGGGATTATGACTGTGTATAAGTAATTATTGGAAAGGTGATTTCAAGACAGCTTTATCAAATAATGAATTCTGTTGACGTAATAACGCGATACTTGCAGAGATGAACAACTTTAAAAATAATCCAGTCAACCAGTACAACTAACAGAGCTGGACATAACATGGTATTTTGAGTCTAAGTGGTCATAACTATGCCACATGAGTTTCTTTCACATTTTACAGTACATATAAGTGATGTTTGCATTGTAAATGCCCCTTTCATAAGTAAATGATTATTGTACAGCACAAAGTATTTATACTTACTTAAATAGCTAGTGACTTTCCAAAATGCTGTATTTTTTATACATATTAACTTTCCAATATGTACAATTTAAATAATTTTGAGTCAGCTTTTCCCAGACAAAGTACTAATCTCTGTACTCAACAAGGAGTCAAGTTGTCTGTCTTCATTTATACTTGCTATAAGTTATTAGTGTGGTTTAGATAAGCTACATTACAGATTAACTATTTACTTTGATGGAGGGAGTTTTATAGATGAGTGAATTACTGTTTTGAGCCTTTTCTGAGCAGTATCTGAACTCTTACTCTTTTCTGTATCATGTTCTGGGTCAGACTGCAATTGTATTTTTATGGTGTTGGCTCACAGAGTGCAGACCTGACATTTTTCTCATCTCTTGTGCAACTTGTGCCTACTTCAAAGCACTTCAGGAAGTTTMACTTCCAATCTACCAAAAGAGCGGGCTTTTAATTTAATCTGAGAAATTTTAAAATGGTCCTATTCATGCAACTGTAGTCAGATTTCCAAAATTGCCCATCACAATTCCAGTCTAGTATCTAATAAGTGTCAAAGTTAAATCTGCTTGCAAACCTGTTCCTGTTCCTATTTTACCACAGTCACTGGAACTATTTGTTATTTGTGTGTGTGTGTGTGTGTGTGTGTTTCACAAAGCTTAAAATATGTTTATTCAGAATATTCTTTATATGTATTTTTTGTGTGTGTTTGTAGTTTCTATTGAGGAACATTATATTAATGTAACTGTTGAAATGATTTGTGCCTCAATTTATCAAGTACTGAAGCAAATACTTTAAAATGTACTTCAGTACTTTGATAAATCCTCCTCATCACCATTCACTGAGATGGAGAAGTGCTATTATCCACTGTTACAGATCTGACTTCAACACAGATCCTAAGCTGTTTGGATACATAACTCCCTTGGAGTGAGTTGGATCCTTGCCTAACATCCTACAAGAAGACAGCAGTAAGTAGAAAACTCATCCTAAGTTTCTAGATTACTGACTTAAGGAATGCTAAAGCTTGTCATAATCAAATCCTAAATTCAGTGAAAATTAAGAATAAACATGGTTTATACACTACTTCGTGAGAAACAATGAAGCCAGTATCACATGCACTTACACTGAAATATGGGGCATTGCATTGCTTTATTTTCTAATACTTGTTCCATGATCTTGGACAAGATCAACATTTTCAGCCTCAGGCACAACACAGRTCATTTGCTGCATTATTACCCTTGTTCTGCTCGGTACTGTGTAATATATATGTTATTAATATCAACTKAAAGTTATGGGAAAGGAGACTAGAGTTTCAAGATATTAGAGCCATCTGAAAAGGGAACGGATGTTCTATGTAGCCAGTGGTTGGAGTTACTGACAGCCTGTTATATATTGTATCCAATGTTTCTTACAGCCTTTTGAAAAGGGAATAGTATTTTGAGATCATCTGGGGACAATTTTCATTAGGCCTCTTTCATAAATCAAAGAATCTCCCTCAGTTACTTTATGTCAATATTATAACATATGCATAAATTGTAGCATCTTTATAAGAGGAATACAGTCTTTATTTAAGGACAGCAAGCAGTGAAGACTAGTATATTTTCCTCAAGAATGTAAATCTTAGTTTTAATCTGAATATGTCTACTTTCATCAGTCATCTATTGAATCTTGTTTTCATTTTCTCTAACAGATTAAAGAGCCATCTGCTATCAGAATAATTTTCTCTATGTAGCATTTTTACTGCTGTAGGTCATTCTGCATTGTGATCAAACCATCTGTTAACCTGCTTTTAGATGAACTAAACTTTTGGTCACAGTASTTATCAAGCTTTATGCACCATAGGCTACATATAATCAGTCCAAATACATTTTATTTATGCATTTATCTCCAATTAACAATTCTGTTCCTGATGAAACAGGCGTCATTTTTAGCTTACTGTGGGCCTCTAAAAGCTGTGAGGCCAAAGTTTATAAGGTTTTTCCTTATACCATAAAATTTTCAGAAAATAAATGCCAGCCTATGTAACTGTCACATACACATAGGTTGCAGGAAACAATTAGCTGTAAGACCTGATGTGAAATTTATTATTACTGCAAATAGAAATAGAGATTCTTACTTGCTTTCACTATTCATAGCAGAGTATGTACTAYATGATAGGTGTTTATTAGGCCACCTGCAGCATTACATAAGAATGGCTGTATAAGTTTGGCCCTAAATATCTTTTGGGACTTGAGCACCCAATGTATAGATATGTCATCTGTGTGTAAAAATCCTTCAGTCTTTGAGATCGCCAAACAGAAAGTGATCTAGAGCATATCATACCTCAATAAAAAAAACCTAGGGAGTGGCTTGAATATGCCAGCCTGATTTCTTCTATCAGCTAGTAGATCCTATCACACTAGCAGGTGGAATTACTCCATTTACTCTTGGTTCTGGATGAAGATATTATATATTAACATTTTATGTTTCTGAAAACGACAGCAGAAACATAATGAAAATCTACAGTACCAAAAACATCTTATTTACATCTTCATGGCATACACACAAAACATTTTTTGTATTAATACATCAATGACAACTATTCATACAATCCTATTTTCTAGTATAAAAACACRGCAAGAGCAAATAAACAATTTTTTCTTGATGTCTTCCTGCCTCGCTTCATAAATGGCTATAAAGTTCATGCTCTTACATGGTTTAACAAGTCAGTAATTCAAAATAGGAAAAATAGAATCATTCATTTATATTCCATTTTCTGCTTTACCTCTCCTTTTTTTATTTAAAATGTAACGTCTATAAACAACAAGGAAAAATGTATACTTAAAGGGTTCTCCAAAGTACAGCCACATATTTAAATATCTAGTGGATGATGTTTTGTTCAAGTAATGAGAAGTCTTAAGTAATAAAAACTTGGCATGCCATCTTATAGATACATGTCTGTAATGACGTTAATATCTAGTGCATACGCTTCTCRTGTGCTACAGAATTACAAATGACCTTTATCAGTTGGTCAAGGTTTTCCAAACTTCAGCAAGTCAGGTTTTTCCACTAGGTGGTACTTCTGTAAATAAAGCTTCTGCTTTTGGCAAAGCTGCTCGTTGTTTTTCCAAAAGATAGTGTCAAGGTGTTGATCGTGTACTTTAAAGCAAACTCCTCCTTTATTCCATGATTATCAATTATACAAAAAAGCTGGCTTAGGTATGAAAAAATGGAGGAACAGAGATACTGACATTAGGAAGTTTACTGAAGATTTTAAAGAAAGATACATAAACTCTTAAGTTTTATATTTCTGCAGTTACAATGGTGCTATGGCTTGTAGGAAAATATGAGTGCAACATTGTTGTAAGTTTAAAATTCTTAAAACCTTCTCTGTTCTGAATATGTGATTCTTATTCATGTCTGCAAATATTTGTTGGCTTTAGGTCCCTAGTTTTAAAGATTATTAGGCTACAGATAAGATTATTTTAACCATAAGTTTTCAGGAAAATGGATCTGACATTTGTAACTAACTTATAACTGGAATTGTTTTTTATAAGTTTCACATGTATATATACACACACACATATATATTTGTCATCAACTTGATTAAGCTGGTATATTAGGGCAACAGATGAGGTGAAAGAGTTTTGAAGGTTTTTGATTGTTTTCTTTCCAGAAAACAGTGATTTTACTAATTCAAATACAAACTTTTAAACAAAAGTAGAATCTTAATTATAGATCCAGGATCAAATCTCATGATGCCTGGTTTTCMACTCTCATGTGGATTTTTTATATTCTGCATAGTTAAAAAGACAAGATATTAAGTCCTTCTCATCACAAAAAAACATATATCAGAAATAGCAGTCTGTTACCGTTTGACAGCCTCAGGTATTTGCATGGATGCTGTAGCCCGGTCTCTGGAGAAAATGTCACACTGTTCAGAAAACCAACAGCACAGCACATATCCCTGCTGCTTACAGCCCAGCAGCAAATGGAAAACATTTAATCCTTGTTGCTCTAAAGGGGAAAGTCATGTAGTAAAACAAAGTTCCACTAAATGACAAATTAGGCAAGCTCCCTATGGTTAACTTCAATTTGCCAGTAAGTTTTATAAATGGTCTGGGCCAAGTGAAAAAAGTAATTGCACTGATAGTAATTTTACTCTAAAAACCTTAATGGAACATGCAAGTTTACTCTTTGGAAAGTGGTTTTATTGATATGGTGTAGTACAATGTGAATATTATAGTCTAGATTTCTTAACAGACCTTGAGATATATGAACCATAATGCTAAGTGTAAAAGGCTGTGTTATATTCTGATCTTCACATTGATTCAGCAGTTTGAGAACAGATGAGTTTGAGTCACATAGGTAGACCTCGTAAGAGAAATAACAGAAGGCAAAATGTCTTTGATACAATATTTATGTCAACACCTACTAAGTAACTGAATTCTTTTTCCTATTTGAGAGTTTTCTAAAAAGCTAGAATTACTGCTAATAAAATCATTTATTCTCTTAGATAATATCAAATTGCTTTATGGTTAGGGKTTTTTTGTTTGGTTGGTTGGTTTTTTTGTTTTCCTTTTAAAGCTCACAAAAAATCCCTGGCAGCTGGTAATTTTTTTTTCTGCTCCTAGCTACAAAATGGATAACAGTTCAGAGTACAGTTCACTGTACTTGCGAACACATTCTTTGATGCTGTGCAGTGAAAGAACAAAAAAGCTCCCTGTTATAAAAAGCTTACCRTCAAAGCACAAGAGAGAAGAGCCAGGGATTACAGAAAGATGACACAGCACAAAGGATGCAAGGAAACAGCATCAACCATTATGACAGGCCATCACCATAGATAGCAGTTGTCATTTACCACCATCATTTTTTGAGTAAATTTGATGATAAAGAAGCTTTTTAAAGATGAATTTGAAGGTGGACAAGATAACTTAAGAATAAGTACAGATGCAAGATGAAGAACAGGAGAGAGGAAAAAAGGTACTTATTGGACCACTGAGAGACAGGAACTTTATACTGACATAGTTGAGAAAAGATAGCTATGAGATAAATATGAACAGATGGTTGCACAAGCAAAGCAGTAGACTAAAAGTGATCTGGATAGCTGTCCTCTGAACGTGAATATGCAAAGTTGTCTATTGTCAGTGACAAAATGAAATTTTAAACAAAGATGCCAGTTATGTAATGGATATGATGTATCTTTGCAACATGTATGTGGATTGAAGAGGATCTGTTAAGCAGAAAGTATCAGCACATTTAAATCCAATATGGATGGGAGACCAATTTTGTGTCCCAACAGGGGAGATGGTTGTATTGACCATACAGACTTGGGGGTGGGGGGGAGGGACTGTAAAATGCCTGGAAGAATGATTGAGAGCCCTGCCTGGGTCATATGAATATTAAACATCTGGCCGTCAGTAGTGTTAGGCCAAGACTGGAGTTTGGTCAGAAATAGTCTGCTCCAGCACAGAAGAGATCTATACCCTGTATATGGTATACTATGATCTGTAAATCACTAGCATAAAAGTAGCAACTGAATATGTTTGTGGTAAGATTACTGAAAAATAAGCTATGGAAGGAGAAAAGTAGGAGACTACGACTGGGGACATTAGTTGAAACAATGAATTTAGCAACAATAACAAGGATAACAAAAGACAGAAGTAATGCATAGCTATATAAAGTTTTTACTGTGTAGTCTGCCCATATTTTATTACTAAGACTTCCAAATATAAGTTGGAGAATTTGTTGTAAAATTGTCCATTCTGCCTACCTAACGCAGCTTCTCTTGTACGTTACCTATGGTACTACTTTTGCTTTGGAAAGAGATAAATATCGTATCTAAAAATCAATGCTATTAGGGAAGAGTCTGTACATCAGAAAGTAGCTGTCTTTAAGTGTCAGCTTTGTTAGGTCATGAAGCACGTATGTTCTTATAATACGCTGCCTTTCTAGCTTTAACATCTTTTATTGTCTTTTTACTGTTATTCCAGAAGGAAAATGTTTTTTCTCTAAAACTGCATTAATGAAGATTGCTTGCTTAATCCATAAATACCACTTAACCAAATAACCAATACAACTTGAAGGGAGGTCCTACTTGACCTCAGCTAACCGCCAGCTTCTTCCAACACCTTTCTTTAAGTTGTTATAGGCATGCATGGATCTATATCAAGTCAAATTATCAGGCATCACACAGCTATTAAAAGCAACATCAAATGTTGCTGACAGTTGTAATGTGCTTTTTCTACTTATGAATTTTTCCTTTTGAAGTTATTTAAGTTGATATAATGTAGAACAGTGCAAGACCTGAGAGATACTTCAACTACTTTTTCATTCTGGCCTTAGTAAATGCATATGGAGTTTTGATTTAAAAATCCGAAGATAGCCAGCTAATTGTAACATTGCAATGTATTTTAGTAAAACAATTAGGTTTATCCATTTGAGTCTTGAAAACCTTCAGGGATAGAGGCAGCATAACCTCTCTGTGGATACAAAGTGAAGGGGGATAATCCCTTCTCTCGATCTCCCAGCTGTGCTCCTTCTCAGGCAGCCCAGGATACTGTTGGCCTTCGATGCTGCCAGGGCACACTGCTGACCCAGGTTCAGCTTGCTCCTGACAAGACCTTCAAGCCCTTTTAGCAGAACTGCTCTCCAGCGAGGTACTCCTCTCTTTACCTTTAATTTCTGGTCTGCTGGAAGAAGGTGATGTTTTTGGCCACTAAGTTAGAAAATCCCAGTCTTTGATTTCAGTGTTACTAAAGGTGGGATAATTTTGCAGTTAGATAACCATTATAAAGAGATTTTTTTTCCTCCCTTTTGAATACCATTTAGACTTCCAGTGCCCCAGAATAAGGCTTGCTGCCTTTCACATCAAAGGAATAACAAACTATGTGAAATCTTTCTGAATGATTCATAATAGTAACTTCAATACTTGTCAGTAAATTAAGCATGCTTGGCCCGTAAGTGAAGATAAAAAAATATATGTATATTGCTATTTAAGAAGCATATTACAGAGGATGAAACTGTGGGAAACACTGACTTCGATAAGGAGATTAACCAAAGTCTTCATGGTTTCAGTACGCWGGAGAACGATCTGTGGGAAAAAAGTGAGGAAAAGGCTGCGGAGAAAAAGGCCCACCTCCTAGTCTAACTGTTTCTGGATTGCTGCCGTCATCGTCTGCCTGCCAAAGGGAGCTTCTCTGTATAAGAAGACTTAAGAACAGAATGGCTGTAGCACCAGGTCAGACTAAGCCTATATTTAGGCTAGCCAATRGCTTGGATGGCAGCTAAAGAAAGAATCACAACATCTATGATATTTGCCCAAAGTATTCTCTCCATTTCCTGTCATCTGTGGCTCAGGAGCCTCCTAGCTTGGACAAGATTTTGGTTTAACTACATTTTGTTCCTCCCCCCTAATCTGCTTCTCACTGTAAAGCATCAGGTTGCTGTCTTCCCTGAAAGCATGGGCTTTACTTAGAAAGTTACCAAAGATCTATGAAATGTACTCTGTTTCTGACAGAAACAGTTACTAGAGACCTTCAACGTCCAACCTCATCCACCACATGAAATAGCTACCAGAAGCCGTAGGAAGAAAGGAGAACAAATGAACGGGAGGACAAGTTCCTGCAAAGGAGAAAAACGCATCCATCRTATTTAGCTACTGAATTGAATGCCACAAAACAAAATCTTACTGAATTTTGTTAGTTGTTTGCTGCAGATTCTGCTCCTAGTTTATTCTAGTAACTTTCCAAACTAGAGTGAATGTCTGGAAATTCCCTACTTTCCCTTGCTATAGGATTGCAACATCCAGGACACTCAAGTATACAGCAGCTGTAAGTGCTCTAATAGACAGCTAATGAAATCTCAAACTTTTCTCTCCGTTTTCCTGTCAACTGTATATTGAGGAAATAGCTGTTTAGATAGAATAACTACATCATTTTTAAATACAGCCACAGCATCAACTTGTTTTGACTTAGTGTGTAAGAAAACAATCGTATTTAAGCTTACCTTTGCTAAGCTGCACCTCTTCCTTCCCATTCCCATTCTTAGAAAACCAGTGCTTGCTGTTTCACAAAATGATTTGGCAAGTAGTCATTTCCCCCTACAGGCTTTTCCACATGGTATCTCTAATAGGGTTTCAGAGATAGCCATGTCCTGTCTACTACAGAAGTTAGATGTAGTCAAGGGAAGAAACAACAAACACGCAACATATGCACACTTTTTCTGGTTTTGTATGTTGGGTTCCCCCCATCATGTGGTGCTTATAGCTTGAACTGGATAGTTTCCCTCTTCACTATAGGAAGATGCCACGTGATTTAGGAATGCTCCCTCCCTTTTCTTCTGAATTTGGGAGGGTTTTTTTGTTTTGTTTTGTTTAAAAAAAAATAGGTTTGCACAAGTTACTACCAAACTATGGCTCTATAGCTRGAGCAACATTTTTCAGGACCTTTTTAATCTAATGCCTTGAAATACTGGATACATCTTCCCTTCCCTCTYCACTTTTTATTTATGGCTTGAGACTTCACTAGCGATCCCCAAATGCACACAGCAAAGAAAGAGACCTAAGACCTGCTTCTCCTCCACCTCCAGAGCTTGATGTCTGATCAATACATGCACTTACCAGTATCGACAATGATATATTATCCTTTAAACTTCTTCTACCTCTTCAGGCCACTGAAGCATTCCTTCTTTGAGCTAACCGCTGTTAGTCATAGACAATATAGCTAATAAATGTTTCCTATTTACTGTATAAACATGCATCTGTGTTCTGCTAAAAAGCAAGTGACCAGGCAGCTTATGCCAACTGTGTGGTAGGTGGAGCACTTAGGTGAGGTGACTCTTGGGGCAGCTTGACTACCTTCCACTGAGAATAGACATTAAAAAGCATAATGAGTTAGGAGAGAGACAGCAAGCAGACAGCATTTAACTGTGAAATTCCTGCAGGATTACAAGAGGACCTGCTGCACAGACACTACTCCACTATTTTACAGATTTCCATTTCTTAACTTTCCCTTCAGGCTGGATGAGCGTACAGCTTGGTTTTGTAACTAGCTCAATCATGTACTGGCTAGCATCTTTCCCTCCCTTTGGAAAACAAGCAGAGGCTTGGGGAGTGGGGGGAAGAGTCTCTGCAGTACCTTAGAGGCAGAAATTGCCCTACCTTCAATTCTCACCTCTATTAATATTCCCCAAAAGAAAGGAAATGTGATTGAGTTTCAAAGCTTTTGGATCTTTCCAGAAAAAAGGACTCAAGTGTTGATCAAGCCAAAGAAGATGGAAATGGGAATGTTCATGGTCTGACTGTGAAAGCTAGGATGCTTACAGACACAGCAATAATACAGTTTCAGCAACCTGTCTTCATCCCAGGTATTTAGGTGGAACAAACTCTAAAAACTCTACAGATGACAGACCTACCTCCAAGCAGTGGCAGGAAAAAAAAAAAGGCAGAACTGAAGTGATCCAGGCACTTGGTATTTCATCATTCCTTCTCAGGCATTTGTACTTAAGTAGAGGACAGCTCAATAAGGGAAAGCAAGTAGAAAAAAAACAAATATATGCTTGAGGGAAAGAAGGCAGAATCTAGACAGCTACATTAGGCAGGAAGTCTGCATATGAAAATTTTACTATCTGATCAAGTTTTGGCATTGGGCATATGGATTTTACACGTATTTGAAACTGTTTCTTGTGCATCTTCCTACAGAAGATGAAGCACAAAAAAAAAAAAAAAAGCACTACAACATAATGAGTCATGTCAAACATGGCTGAGAGCTCAAGTTTTTATCTACAATACTTAAATGTTCCTTATACAAAAGGTATCTGTATGAAACAGAACTTTAACAAAAATCACTACAAAAGTAGCAGCTATCTGTGCTTAGACAGTCTCACGAATTAACTTCTGCTGCTGCTGCTAATTCAGAAAGATACAAAACTTATCCAAATAGCAACTTATGTACAGTGTTCTCTAAAACCGTGAGTTTTACCGTTTTAAAAAACCCTCTATTTTAAAACACAATATTTCATTCTGATATAAAGATACACAAAGCAGTTCAGTACCAAGTAGTCTACCTGTGCTTCTGAGGGCTAGTCGTTACCAGGCATCTGAACACACCWTCTAATTCTAGTTAACTTTTCAATGTTCCTCAGGAGGAGAAATACCTAGCATCCTGCCCTACTGCTCCCCTAGTTCTGAAGTCCTCCTAGGTATTATGTTTCTGCTTGTAGGAAAAAAACAAATTACAAGCCAYGCAGACTGCTCTGCTAAAGCACTTGAAGCTGGGCAAAAAAATGCCCCCCCCCAAAGGGTTCAATTCATTTTTCATAGAATCGGTAAGGTTGGAAGGGACCTCTGGAGATCATCTAGTCCAACCTCCCTGCTCAGCAGGGTCACCTAGAGCATGTTAGACAGGGTTGCAGCCAGGTGGGCCTTGAASATCTCCAGAGAAGGAGACTCCACAACCTCTCTGGGCAACCTGGTCCAGTGCTCCGTCACTCTCACAGGGAAGAAATTCCCGCTCACRGTCGGGCGGAACTTCCTGTGCTTCAATTTCTGCCCATTCAGGCTAAATATATCCTTGGTCATGCTGAAAATGACAGCCAGGATAGCAAATCAATTGCCATTGGAGGTAACTGTTTTTTTTTTCCTTCCTTATTAAACAGGCATTCCTCCCCTCCAAAAGGAACTAGGTAAACCAACAACTTACTTTCCCACTAAAATGGAGTTTCACAAATGGCCCTTTCAAATTTGAAAACACCTCAAAGTCAATGAAAGCCAGATTCTGGAGGGAGACAACATGGGTAAAAAAATATCAATACACATGATATTTTAATACAAAATATTAGTTTTTTTTTTTTTTTTTTTACACAAGTCAGTTTTTTTTTAAAATATAGAACCTTAAAAAAAGAACAAATTGCTATCCAAACACTATAAACATGTCTTTGTGCTCAGTTTGATCAAGTTATCAGAACAATTTAAACACCAGTCCATCATTTAAACACTGCCTTAAGTTTTATGAAAACTACGCCGCACTGTGCACTACCATTACTATATGTACAGTGTGAAGCGCCTTCATTCAGTTTTAATACGGTAGTTAACTGTTCAGTTATCAGGTTGTYTGTGCAAGGATTTCACATTCTACTCATGCTCACGACAGATCTGCATTACATTTCAGTGGCACTGGTATGAGCAACCACATGTAATCCTGTGAATGTTCACTGTAAGAATGTCCATTCCATGTATTGAAATACATATTCTGGAAGTACAAGTTCTTCAGCTGGATAAAAGAAAACTTATTATTGTTAGTTTAGGGGAAATACTAGCCTGATTAGCCAGAATTTAACAATTACTAAGCACTGAAATGAATTTTGATTTCTCAAAGTTGAATAAAAGTAATTAACTATCACATTTTTATAGAGATGAACTATATAGCATGTACATCTCAGGATGATTTGTAATTTTTTTTTTTTGATCCCACAGAAAGGAAAAAAATTTCCCTTTAACTTGGAGGTCTTATAAGGTCTTGTTTTAGCAGTAAATCATCCACAAGTTGCAGCTGTTAAACAGATAGATTCAAGATGATTTACTTGCATTACAGTAATTTACACAATTGAACTTTATGTATACAGTACAAAACTATGAACAAAAAGGTGAAGCAAACTTTTTTTATTTATATTCAGGTAAAAACATTAACCTGATGAAGTAAATTATTGCAGATTTGAGAAATCAGCACATAAAACAGTTGGACAGAGCATTGCTTACAGGTGCTTTATCTGTGTCAAAAGACAAAGGCTGAACTGTTTGTTCCAAGCTAGCGCTGGAAGGAAGGGGGCGAGGAGGGGGGAGGAAAAAAAAAAAGAGAGAAAGAAAAAAAGAAAAACACTACAAAAGTAACCAGGAACTTAGATCAAGAACAAGAAAATTGTTTACTTGAACAGGGAATGAAACAGCAAATCTGTCTTTTAAAAAACTTTACATCAATTCGAAATGCTCTGGCCTTACCACAATACAACACTGGCCAGCCCAAGCTGTTGGACTTCAACTACACAAAAGAAATGAATTCTTCCTTGCCTCTAGTAAGAGGCTTCTGCTGCCTGAATTACTGTGTAAACAGCTCTAGAGCATCACCTGGTAAAGACTGTCACCAGTATATCCTACCACTACAGTAAAACTAAGCTATAAGAAAGGTTCTACCTAGTTACAAAGGCTGAATTATATTGACAATATATATTTGATTTCAGTAAAATTTAAATTATCTTAATCAGAGAAAAAAAAGGCATGGAGCAGTTAAATGCCCATGCTAACCAAAACATAACAATTGTTGAATGTTGCACACAAAAAGAACCAAGTGAATTGCACRTCAGACAATACATGAGGATAGGTAAAATTAGAGGCAGGTGAGGATACACAGAACTAGTCTACTAAACTAGATTCGTCAAATACATGGTGTATTTTAATTTCTGTACTTATGTACAAAAGTTGTCTTTGGAGGAAAAACTTCAGACTTAGCTAGATGGATACACACAGCCCAGTATTAAACTGCACAGCGACATTTATTGTTCCAGCCTGGAAAAACATCCCTTTTTAAATTTCACACAGCAAAGCAAGTTAAAAACTTCACTCATCAAATAAATGATAATTTAAACAAGAACTTGCTAAAGAAACCTTGTCACAACAACTTTTTAGGGCCTGATCACTTTAAGTCCATGGGGGCCTTTAATGAATATCAACCAAGTGTCTTTGCTTATAATCTGCAAGCCGTTTTTCTACAACAAGAAGGCGTAACACGTTTCCTTGACTCAGGTGATACATTTAGAAAAGAATCATGATTTTCTCTTTTGCTGTAACAGGCAGACATTGCATTTTTCATTGTGATCAGGAAAGATGGAATGACTGCTGCCCTTCTCTTGCAGCTATCAAGAGTTTTTCACGCATTATCTCAATAGTTGAGTAGTCCGGCAATTTGAGATAGTTCACACAAGTCATTACTGAGGGCAAGAAGTCGTCTGGATTTTCTGTAGACTCAAATGTCTTGCGTACAATTGTCAACGGAGGATTCAAACTTCGAAAGCCTATTAATGAAAAGAGATTCAGAATAAAAGCATTCTCCCCAAAAAGCTACAATTAACACTGTATTAATCTGACAGTGATAGAAGCAGGTACCCTTGTTAAATGACTTCTCAGAACAGCTCTACTTTTAAACTTTTCTCATATAGCTTCACAACGCCATATGGCAAGCTAAAAATACTGGAAGTCTCCATTAGTTTATTTCCTTCTTACTCATCTTGGGAAAACTAGACAGGTCTATTTTTAAATTCTAGGTTATGTTTTTTTAGAAAAAAAAACTACTCCCAAAGTAACAGTTATAAAAGTTTCTTTTTTCGTGAACATTTCTTAAGATACTTGGAAGGTATCTGATTTTTGTCACCACATTTGTACCTTTTTTCCTACAGCTAAGGTTTTTATACTCCTACTCCTCGATCCTGTCTGCACTTTCTCCAGAAAAAAAACTTTAAAACCACGTTTTTTAAAATAAACTCCTTCTCTAAAATCATTTCCTTCCTATAATGTTAATTCTTCCTTTAAGTGGATAAAAAAAGAAAACATAAGTAATGGAATAGATGGATAAATTCCTTTTCTTATTTGCAAAAACATTCAGCTAAGAACATGGTAAGAAGTATAATCTAAAACTGTAACACTTTGGTATTAAATACATTCATATTAATGAAGCAGAGAGAATCCCTAGTAAAGGCAACAAATTTCTCAGTTTTCCTCTCTGTCTCTTTTCTAAATTCTCAGGGATGTAATGAAGGTTTATCATTATACTCATGCCATCTCTATTCTAAAGAAATAAAGAAACATAAGTTTGTTTCCAGGAAACAACTGTTGTCATAATATAGTGTATACTTCTGATCAAGGGACACAAGATGGTGGGGTTTTTTGCTGTTGTTGAGGGGTCTGGGTTTTTGTTTTTTTTAAAGAGAAGTTTGAACTCTTCCTTGCCCCACAGTAGCTTACTTGGTAACATGAATTTAACCATAAGAAATAATAATTTGAATGAAATGTCTTGAGATTAATGCAAAGTTCATAGGATAGTTCTATTTGGAGTCCACTCAGCTACTTCTAAAACTAGAAGTGTCAAGTAAGTAWGAAGATCCCATACAAATACACAGATCAGTAACTTTTGCCTTTATTGAAATAATCCTCTTATTTTGAAATGCATTAGTAGTACTGATTTCATATATAGCAATATATTATAAACAAAACCTACCTCCTACAGGCAGTCTGGGGCTACCAGTCACAAACTGAAGGAACAATCTTTGCTGCTCACTATCAAAACTACTGAGAATTTCAAAGAGATACTTCACTGCTCGACTAAAAATGTAAAGAAAAAATCAGCTTTTATTATTTTGTTTATGGTTAAAATAATTGCATCAGATTTATATTCACTTAAACATTAGAAAGGCCATTTTCAAATAAATTCCATATAACACTGAATGCCATTCAAGCAATAGGAATATCAAATTATTATTCAGATGCATGTTTTCTAGTGCTAATATTTATTTATAACAAGACCAACACCATGTTACCTGTCGTGTGTATAACCGTGATCTGGCCTGCAACATTCCATCAATGTCTTTGCATCCCAAGTGTCTGTTTTACTGCCACACAACAGCTGCTCCAGCTATAAAATTTAAAAATGAATAATTTTTTCCTCTTTCTTTAGAAGTAATAAAGAATGAATACTGCATCTTTCAATTACTACTACAGCATTTCAATTACTACTTTCTGGAATGGTTTGCTGCAAACCTACCTCAGTCATCCCATGCAACCTCTCCAAGTTCTTCAAATACAATACCTTCATCTCTGTGACAGCCTCACTAACTAAATATGCTTTTGTACATAGCCCGTCACTACATGTGGAAGTTAATGATGCTGAATGCATCTCTTAGAGGCAATCGTCCAAAAGTAATTTACACTAGGGGATCAAAAATGCCTTAGCTTTTTGAAACTATTTCATAATTTTAAAGAAATCTGGGGGAATAGGGAAAATGAAGTGTTTACACTTGCTTATTAGAACTCTGGTCTTTTCTTTCAAATAATAACATAAAATAATTAGGCAGAGGTGCATCTGTTAGATAGCAGCTTTGTAGTTCAGCTTAGTTCACTTTGCCTGTTCTTGTTATAGCACTTGGCCAAGCAGAGCTGACAGGCTAAAGCCGAAATATAAAAGCTTCTAAGAGCGTCCTTCCAGCATACAAAAGAATTTGTAAAGCCCAGATCCAGATCTTAATAAAAACAGAAGTTTGACATACCTAGGCATTTCATACATGAACAAAATAATTTTGCAAGTTTTTTTTAAATAATTACTGAGGAATGGCTTGTACAAAGGTTCAGATGACCTGATACATGACCAGTAACAGAGCTCTAGATCTCACGCTTAAGTCCTATTAAAGAAAAGATCTTATCTCAGACTACACTACTCCTATATCTTAATTTAGGTCAACTGAATCTATAAATTCACAATGGACTAGCATCARCATTTTAACATTTCTAAGAAGCAGCAAGCAAACCATGCCAGCAAGCAAGGAAAAGAACAAAATACAGCATCACTTGCATGAAAAAAAGAGAAATCTGGTTAAGACGCTTAGGAGACAGACTATACAAAGTATGCACATTCTTTACTGGTCTTAAGATTTATTACAGAAAAATAGGTGRTGGTACTCTCTGAAGTACCAACACAAAGGCATGCAAAGGAATCAAGATAAGCAGTCGCAGGACTCAAGYTTTTAAGACACGCGAACGTTACGAAGCATCAAGAAAGAAAGATAACTTGAAGACCTGGCTAACACAGTTTCACTGCGCACTTAGCATTCCTTAATGAAGTTAAAGGTGCAAGTTTATGTCAGTAAACAAAACCTAGGAAGCGCAGTATTCAAGTAAAATCCCCAAAGACAGGCAGAGCAATTCTCTTTTCTAGTCCAAACAGAACTTTCTCTCAGTTCAGTCCATATAACAGACAAGAATTTTACAAAAAACAAATTAATTTGGTGGCTGGTGAGAACCAAGATGAACTACCCTATTCTTTGCTTCTTCCTCTGTTCTTGTTAAAAAGCTGTATTTTTCCCCTCCATAGAATATCCACGTAACATCCACATCTCTATCTGCAATTATTACGAGGAACTGCAATACAAGGAATTAGGTTCTGCTTCTATACCAATATAGAGCCTGAACATAAAAATGAAGCATTCTCCTGGAAAGAGCTGGTTATATTCAATTTTACAGCAAACTGAACTCTTCATAATAGAAGCATCACAATGAACTGCTACTGAACACAATCTTAAATGTTTAAGTATACAATTTAAAAGCTTGCATTGTACTACTGTGATCATACAGGTAATTAGCTATTTGTGTTAGGACTGCACAGTATCCAGACTGTCTACACATACAGTCATAAGGCATAACAGCATCAGTTCAGAACACATTTACCAACCTCCTCAGGATAGAAATACTGAAGATGACTGAGGGGGAAGACAGATTCAAATCCATCTCTGAAGGAGTCAAACTGCCTGGCAACACCTTCATTTAGTGCCCAGAATATAACCAACTGCAGGGAGGGGAAAAAAAAAGTCATATGAACAAGGGAAGCATGGAATATCACTACTATACAACAGACTATGGAAAAAAAAAAGGATCCACAGAAGTGTGGCCATATGCTCGCTGTAGTGGCAGCAGAGTTTGAACWTCAATTCATGAAGTTGTTCTACAGCACTGCCTTATTCTGCCTTAATTCACAAGCTCATACTGCTACATGTATGCAAATGTAGTGCTACTGCAGGGCAACATATACTGTAGATAAAGAAAAAAGTTCTTATCTGCTCCATCATCACAGAAGCCATTTGAGTKCAAACAAAGCTCATGTTTAGAATACCCTAAACATGCAATTAAGGTGGAATTTAAACAACTTATGCCTTAATTTTTGATGAAACGAAGTCAATGCTCAGAATTCTGAATAGCTGGTTAAACTGGTTCTATTTAACAGCAAGTGTGAGCCTTGTTCAAAAATCATGCATTAGATATTATTACAAGCCTAACTAGGTATTGTCTCTGTATACTGTTTTCTATTTAAAATTCAGCAACTGTATTAGAAATCCTTAGGGTTATTCAGACTGTATAACCCTTGGCACTTCTAATATGCAGTTACAAAGAACAACAGACTTGAGTCATTTTGTTACATTAAATGGTTTACTATCACAAAAATATGGAAAAGCTAAATATCTTCACCTTAAGTTACTGGGATTTTTGTAAGACTTAAGACAAAAATAAACAAACCCATCATACTGTCTTTTATATTTTGGTATCTGCAGTTGCTCCCTCAGGATTAAACTGCCCTTCAAAAGAGGATAGTGCCTACAGAAACAAACGCAGTCACTT
>NW_028185483.1:5600820-5615660 GCF_003343005.1 Rhea americana
GGGGGGGGGGGGGGGGGGGGGGGGGGAAGCAAGGAACAGCAGCGAGACAACCCCATATAAACTTATTTTCACACTCCTGCAGGCAGTACTTATCCACTAAGCTCACAAACATATTATACATGGTAGATTGCATATAACCAAGTTCAGATTCTTTTGTCAATTAGTGCCACTGATGATTACACCTGCCTCAAGTACCCTCAACCGCAGCAGGGAATGAAGGCTTGTTGTAAAACGTGTTGTCAACACACAGCTACTGGTTTCTAAATGTGATAGAGCTCTGACCTGGAATGCAGAAGCAAACTTCCAAAGACATTTAAGCATGCACCTGAACATGGTAAGAACTCATGATATTGCTGCACTTCTGAGGCAGATATTTGAACACTGTTCTAATTAGTTACTCAGTCCAGACATCTCTCAGAATTAAAACCTATTAGGTTCTGTGGATAAGTTTTTCTAGGGAAGAGGTAATTCCTGCATTTCAGTTAAGATGCATATCCCTACTTTCATGCATCAGGTTTGGATACTTAAGAGTGGCTTGGTAAGCAACAGCAGCACAGAAGGCCCTACCCTATTCTAGCAGTAGAAAGTGCCGACTTCAAATTCTGAATATTTTCTATGAGCAGGGGTGTATGGCAGAATTAAGATGCCTTACTGTCTTGTGGATTCACTGAGGAATCCATATAGCTTTAAGAACTGCACTGTGGAAACAAACTTTTTTGTCCACAAATCTAGAATAAGCAAGTCAGCCTCTATCATGGCAAGAGAAAAAAAAAGAACAGTCTTTCAGGACATTAGTAGCTGAAATAGTTTCATTTTCTGATTAAGGCAGTGCTTGTAAGGTAGTGCTCTCCGATTAAGGCAGAACAGTTCGGGGGAAAGAGAGGGTAGAAAAGGTGGCATGAAAGTAACAGTAGTATATTCTGTCTTTATAAACTAGTCTTAACGCTAATCTAAAGATTTTAACGAAAAGGACATTTTCAAGAGCAAGGCAGCTATCCATAGGAAGGTGTAGAGGCTAAATCAAATGTACTGTTTCAAAATTGCAATTCATCACACTCATGATACAGATGACATYGACATTCTCTCTGAACTCTTTGCTGTTTCCTTGACATTCTAAATCYGTATTGCAGATTACTGGGATCTAATTAAATCTTCTCTTTAAAGGAGGAATATAAAGACAAAGAAAAAGTGTTTTTTAAAGAAAACAGTCTTGAAAATTTACAAAGCAGCAGAAAGMAAGCTTTCTGTAATCTGCATTTAAAATACCAGAGGCATGCAACAGGATAACTACACGACATCTGAAATGTCTGCAAGTCTTCATCACTGTACCAGACATTTGAAATACACAGCRTAGAGGAAGTAACTGAGTGCAAACTGTCCCAGTCAGACTTTGAAGCAAACTTGCTTGGCAAGTCAAGAACGCAAATTCCATTTCTAACAAACTAGAGTTGCTGGCACTTCCCATCTGTAAGTCTGCAAACAGCTTTAGTTCCAAATACATTTAATTTTATGCGTGTTTCTTGATCAGTAGCGTTCACTTTCAAGAAATACAGATATGAGAATTGGATATGTGCATAACTGGTTGAATCTGGAACATGAACTAAAATTGCTCTTCACATTCAGTTGTGCAGATGGTGGAATAACTTTGCAAAGTTCTCAGTTAATATCCTGGAGTTTGAGAAGTGCTTGAAAATCTTAACAGTCCTCTGAGAATGAAATCGGTAGTAGATTAACCTGCCAGAAAATGCATTATTTAGAAACTGAAACATGACATTTTCAGTGTGCAATCAACTATTCCCATCTGTCCTCCTCGTGACTTTTGACATATTTCATTTCTCCTTCCTTTCTCCATCTCTTTGTCAGGCTGCTTTTAGTCTACTCCATTTAATACCTTCTTATGCAGAAACCTCATTAGTGTTGCCCTTTTTAGATTTTCTAGGCTTTGTTATGTCCTTTCTGAGATCAAGATGCATGCACATTTTCAACTTATTACTGTAATGGTTAATTCCCTCTTCCTTACCTAAAGGTTTTTTTATTTACTTTAATTTCTCCTCAGCATTGAGCTGATGCTTTCTTAAGTCTGACCAAAGAACTTCCAAACTAGTATAGCAGTTCGAAGACAGCTGAAACGTAGTAGCAGGTACTCCATCAGTAGTCTAAACACTCGTTATACCAAGATGTGGGAGCTTGTTAAAAGATTCTGAAAGTCTGCAGCTCTACTTATTCCACTTACTCCAACACTTCTTAGCCACAAAAAACCTAAGTCTGAAGACTTCATCATGTATAAACTAGACAATTCTGTATGACAAAATTTCAAGTAAAGTGCATTGACTAGGGTTCAAACTCTTTCTTTGGTAATAAACTAGAACAAACCAGAAGCAATTAGCAGGAGATGTATTATTGCTGTGTCTAGTTCACAAGCATGAACTGAAATACCTTTGGAAATAAACAATTTGGGAGTAAAGTGGGAAAAGAACTAAGAAAACATAGTCCTAGCTTGCTTTTACGTACTCTGAGATACTCCTCTAAATTGTGGATGGTGACAGGTATATCTTTTCCCCCTTTTTTCAGCTCTATATTAGGAAACCCAGGAAGTGTGAAGTCCAGCCCTAGATCTTCCACTGAGCAGCCATTCATAGTCAGAGCCTCCAATGCATACTGTAGACTTTCTTTGGTCTAAAAAATTCAAAGTGAAAAATCAGTATGAAAAACCCATTCATATTAATTTATCYAAAAGTTACAACTTCTGAAACAGGTTTGACTAAGGGAACATTTCTGTAATGATCGTATTACTTTTAGTAYTGTTACATTACTTGCTTTCCTCTCTTTTTCCAGTATATATAACAGCAAACCATCACAAGGCAAATAATCTTAGAAATGGATAAACTTGAAAGATCATAACAGTACATTTTTTTTCTAGCAACTCTTTTTTTTTTTTTTTAATATCTTGCATATTATAAGTTTAGGAAATACTGTAACAGTTAAAGGAAGTATGTGAAATGCTAAGATACTCAGCCTGTTTTTTGTTACAATAATTAGTGGCATTCATATTTGGTATGCATGCTGACATTTTTCAGCTTTTATCCATCAGTTTTCAGACTTTTCAAACTCTTACTAGGAAATGAGATGCRGTGACTAAGGAGAGAAAGAGCAGGAGGATGCAGTAACTTCACCAGTAACAAAGCAGATGTAATGAGAGTAGAAATTATATTACTACCATCTAAATTATTAATATTGGATACTGAAAAGACAGCATGCATGACAAAAGCCTTTTATCATCACCCTGCAACAGTGAACATTACTATTTATAGTTAAGAGTGGATAACTGTTAAAACTATCATTCTTCTATTGCTGTAGAAGAACCTGTATGTTTACGTACAAAGTGAATTTATATCAGTTCTACATAATTTTTTCAGTGGAAAAAAAAATAGAAAAAAAAACCCACAAACCCAGAAAATTTAACTAAACTAGTAACAAAAGACAAGCTTTCTGCATGTTCAAAATTGAGATAGATTTTTCTTTTTTCCCCTCCTGATACTAAAGCCAGTTAGTTTTTTCAAAGTGAACCAGAAGTTACTTTGTAAGAACTTCTTGCAGTTTTTGCTGCTTCTAGCTTGTGTTTAATCACACACAAGGCTTCTGAAATAGATTTCTAATGTTAAGAGTCCACATTACTCAGAATGGCTTAATGACTAAGTCTACAAAAAATGCTATTGTTATAATTACTAACCTCATTAATACTATTCTTTCTATTAGAATAGAGACAATACTTATCACCAGTTCTAAGCACCATCATACACTCTATGCAATTATGGGTACTTCTTAAACACCAGAAGTGTGTAAAGATGCACTCCTTTCTCAGGGTTACTGTCCCACCTGTGTTTTGTCCTGTTCAAGTCTTTTCTTTTGTCTTACAATATCTTCAAGATGATATATTGATTTGGCTACTACTGGATCAATACTGAACAAGTCATGTGATGTCAAGGAAGTCTCCTGTCGTAACATCCATTTATAAAAAGGAAGTCCAAGAGGCAGGTCCACCTAGGAATTGAAGCATGTTACAGTATTGAACTGTTCATTTTTCAGAACAACAGCATTTTACTATTTTATCTCTTGGCTAGGTCTAGAATACTGAGTAACTGATAGTTTTTTCACATACCAAAACACTAAGTGTTTTTACCTGGGAAATTTACAGTTGACAAAGTACAATTTACTACCTGGAACACACATTACAGTGATCAGCAAGTTATCAGCTGTTGTGGCAGCAAATAAGCCCAAAATAATTTTGAAACCACTATGCAGAGAGATCGCAACACTTGACAGGAGTTAGCTTTTCCATTTTTCAATGAAGACTCAAGAATAAGTCTAAAGATCTTCAACATACACTGTCCTTCCCCCTTAAAAAAAAAATTWAAAAATTGCTAAAGCTGAAAACGCTTCCATGCAACTTTTAATGCTATTTCCACCTCCCCAAAACCAAACATTAGATTTTTCATGTGATCTTTCAGAATCAATGTTTGTTTTATTCTTACCAGTCTAAAATCCATGATAGCCTTGGCCATTAGTTTTCCCAGAAAGCGGAACTTCATTTTAACTTTTGCAATGTGAGCTGGCTTGGCTGTTCTACCAAAGGGAAGTGCAAAAAGGCCTTGAAGATTATAAATATACTTGGTACCTTCCTGACTTCCTGTTAAAGAAGGAAAGAAAGGTTCAACACATACACTGCTAGCTTCGTTACAGAGACAATTTTGAAAGTAGCTAACTTTACAAAAAGTTCTGGTTAACAACCAATCATTATTTTTTAAACAATCTCACCCTACCATGAGAGCCTTATCATCTCACCAAAAATTGAGGCACTTTACAAAAGCTCTTCATCTATAGTCAACTTAGAATCAGTCCTATAATAGATCAACACCGATAGTTTTACTAGTAAAACATTTACCTTTTGGATTGGCTAATGTTACTTCTTCTCCTCTCCAGAGGCCTAAGTCTGCTCTCTGTAGTTCCTGAGATACAAGTGCATAGAACTCTAGTGTGGGGCCTAGGCCTGTGCCAACCTTCAGAAGGGAAGGCAAGGTACAAGGGAAAGAGAACAAAAAACAAAAATAAAAAACACACAACAAGAGAGTCTGTTAGGTCAGTTTGAATTTCAAAATCTTTAGTCTGAGATTAATACTACATTACAGGAAAAAGCTTCTAGATAACCTAACTACCCCAACAGTTAGAATAAAATTGAAAAGCTTAGGAAGACCATGTATCAGAGTGGATAACAATGGAATAAAAGAATTAGCTGCCTAAAGATCATGCTATAGAAAAAAGGGAAGAGCAGCTGCAGAGTTAGAAAAATGCACTCTTTGAATAAAACTGATTATGAAATCGAATAGAAGCATTTAGAGTTTCTCCTAGCAACTAAAAACCGTAACTAGGCAGATAAGGGATAATTAATAGACAATTTTGTGGCACCAGTGATGGGAAGGAAGAGAGTCTGACCAAGTCATTCTAGGGAAGTTGTAGCTTTTTGTATTAATCTTCATTAAAAAGGGGTTAAATTAGACTGCATTGACATTACTTACTTCATTCTCATACTGGATTTCCAACATGGCTCTTGAACTGCCTAGATCCTGCATCACAGATTCTGCCTGTTTCAACAGCTCATCTCTGTTCACAGTGCGCTACACATTATAGAGAAGTTTTAAGTAGTGAAATTATGTCTGTAAGTCCCARTTCCCAAGACAGTTACAACAGGAAAAAATTTTAGTTACATAAGCTTTTCCACCATGTGTTAATAGTTCAACARTTCAATAATTAGTAAGTTTATACTTCATTTGACTACATTCTTGCTTCTATATGAAAGCAGACTATTATTACAGTACTTAACAAAGAATAAAAATCAGTGCCTTACAGTTCTATCAGTGTAACTTAAAACAGCTGCTACTCTTGTCCAGGATCCAGCAACAGGACTACAGCATAGCAAAGTGTTGTCATGTTACATACCTCACACAGATGTGAGAGGAGTCTGCCTGGGACAGAGTCCCAGTGGTCAGTCCTTTCCCTTCAGTTTAATGTTTGAGAAGTAAAGTAGCTCTATAACCAGTKGCTTAGGAAAGATGATGTAGCATACAAGCTGTTAGCCTGTATTCACATAAACTTTCTGCTCTTCCCATCACCCCTGAGCTAATACACAGTGCAGAAAAACAGATTAGAGATGCTAAAGTTCAGCAACCTAAGGGAACAATCCTCTTCCTTGTCCTTCCAAAATCTGTTGTAAGGAAAACTGAAGGTTTCAAAAGCAGCACTGGGATTTCTACGTCCTGGAAACTATATTCTAGTTAAGTTATTCTTATGTCTCTTGGTTTTCTCCTGAGGTGACCAAGAGTATACAGCATGTCTATACTATACAGCAGATAACATCTCTCCCCAAACTCAAGGTGGACACCCAATACGATCACAGTTTAACTTCATTATCATACAGTGTCAAGAGGTTTAGAATATTCTCTCAGAATGCTAAGGATGATGTTTCAGTTTATTCAAGTAATATTTAAGCCTCTAAATCCTACCACTTCAATTATTCTGGAATTCTATCTAGAATGAATCAGAAGTAGAGAAATCAATTTGCCAGTTTACTAAAATAATGCTAATGTAACCCAAAACTGTTAAGTTATCTCAAGAATGCACAGAAAGCGTACTGACTTCAATGCAAAATTAAACAGGCTCAGGCAATGTAGTATAGGCTAGCCAGTTCTGCCATCTAATGGCAAATGCCTARAAGACATACACTTTATGAGTCGGGGCTTTTAAAGAAACAAAAACAAGCCTCCTCTTCAACTATGCTGCCAAAAATTGAAATTTTAAAAATAAATTCACTCACAATGACATTCTTAAAGACATCAGCAAAGCAAATAGATTATTCATTCCATGTATGAACAGGACATACTTACTTTTTTCCTGTCTAGTCGTGGTGCCACTCTGCTATCCTGAGAGTCTGACTGATTGATTTCTGGATTAGTATCCAGCAGCCTTTGCATGGCTCGATCACGATCAAAAGCAGTTACATAAAACAGCATTTGTCGAGTATCAAATGGAAAGAAAAATGGGCTGTAAAAGAGTGTTGGATTAGTAAACTGAGATTCAACTAACATCTATTGCTACAGTTGAAGAAAAAAAACAAAAACAAAAATGTAGTATGCCTTCAGCTCGGGCTTTATTAAACACTGGTAAAAACAGTTTCCAAAAGAGAGACTCCCAGAACACACTTTTGTTTTAGTCACAATGCTTATGAGCAAAGTCCTGAGATCATATTTTAAAAAGCCAGCATACAAACTCCAGAAGATTCTCTTCCAGAAAAATAATCCAAATATTTGAATGCTTTGGCTATGCAAAGATTATATCAGAAAGTAGATACTCATTTACTTGTTCATGCCTGCTTTACAATTAGCGTATTAATTCAGATCAACTGTTCTAAGAAGGTGACTCAAGGTCAGACACTTGGGGAAGAAACAAGAACTTATCTACAGCAGAACCAACAGTACATCCTCACCGTTTTCAAAAATGGTCTTTTTTTTAAAAAAAAAAAAAGACTAGTAACTAAAAAACTAGYAACAAAACCAGAGAAACTTTCTATTTTATCAGTTCTATTATTCTTGAATATGTGCATGTTCTCAGTGTAATCCTCCACTAACATTTAAGTGAAAGGCAATTTTATGGAGCGCATATGACTACAGATGACTATACAAAAGAATAWGCATTAAGTATTAAGCACAACTAATTTATAGTCTGGAATGTTAATGAAGAATTTGGGAGATCTGTTTGAGAATGGAGGTCCAAACAGTATCTCTGGAGCATGAATTTCTAGTTTGGAGACCCAGTGTTGCTTCAGTTACCATAGCTGGGAAAGCCAGGAATTTCAACTCCAATTACTCTTCCCACCCCCCTGCCCAGGGGCAAGAATTTTACAGCTTAAACTGCCTATCAAGATACTACARAGCATTAGAAATACTTTATAAGTTTACTATGTTGATAACATTTTTACATTTATTATAGACTTATTTAACATAAACAGTAATTATTTAACATTTATTTTAAAAATCGCATTTTTCCTTTGTACTATATTGAATATGCTAAGATAAATAAGGTGCAACAATAAAAATGCCCTTAAGAAGCTAAACAGAAGAACATAGGACATCAAGAATCAAGTATTTGCATTTCAATAAAAAAACAAAAAACCCTTAAATTCTCAGTAATACCTGTAAGCAATGGTATGAACTTTGCAACTAGTCCTTTCCACCCATATTTGGTTCAGACTGTGCAGTATGGGTGCAAGCATTCATCTAAGCAGCACCATATAATAATTTAAAACTTCTGGGACTGTATTTCACTCTCCCTCAATACTTTCAAAGACATTGTAACAGGCTGTACTTCAGCAGCCCAACCAAGAGGCCTACTGAACTCAAGTTTGAAATGCTATAGAGTCATTCGTACCATGTTTTTCCAAGTTCCGTCAGCCAAGTTGGTATGTTTCCTGTCATGATCACCAAAGGGTCCTGAAGCTGCCTGTTTGCTTTTGCTGTCAGTTTACTGTTGATAAATTCTGAGGTTGGAATAATCTCCTTGCAGATTGCATTCTGTCATGTTAAAGAACAACACGTTTCTAATTAAAGAARTATCAGAAAATCTTTTTACACCTCTAATTTGCTTACCAAAGGAGGGAAGGGTGGAGGGAGGGAAAGGAGGGCCCAACAAAACCAGAAAAACCCGAATTTTTCATTGTCACTTGGCTCATACAGAGTATGAGCTATGGAAGACTAGGTAGATTTCTCCTATTTGTTTCCTTTTTATGAAAGATACTGCTCTTTGAATTTAAAGGAGTAAAGAACTTGGAAAATAGGTTTATTTTAACACAGTGAAGAGCATACATGTCTGATCATAACAAATTGTCTTCACCTTACCATAAATTAGAGAAAGAGAYAGGGAAAGAAGATAGTTGCACTTTCCTTTTTCAAAACTTCTTTTTGAGGGGTAGGGATGGAASATTATTTTAAAGATGTCACAGTTTTTCATATTGAGTATGAAAGCCATTAAAAGTGTTCTACTCACATCATACAGGTAATACCAGTATCGACTGATAGCATGTAAAACCCTCAAAAGAAGAATAACATCTAATGATGGATCTTCAAATGTTATGTTTTCAGGCGGAGTAGATATGAGGTAAACTTCTAAGGGATTTAATACCGAGGGGCATACACCATCTAGTAGTAAAGAAAAGAGATTTTTGTTATCAMAGCTAGTCACTTAATTTAAAGTCTTCCCTAGATTTAAACATAAATAACAAATACTGCCTAGGCTCCTAATATGGCATTCACTCAACTAAAACAGCTTATGTAGACAGCATGTACCTTACTTTTAATTTTTATATACACGTATTTATTTTTCCTATATTATGCACGTTTTAAAAGAAATGTTTATTGTGGTGTCTCCAAACACGCTTCCTCCTCACACTTTCAGAAATGTCACAAATACTCTAACATACTACTACAGCAACATACTCACCATGCCACAACTCATCATGCTTTTTAGAATTTCTAGGGGAGGTTTTTGTAGGAGCAGTTTGTGCTCTTCCTCTTTTACCACCAACACAGTCCTTATTACCATCTTCATCCTCTCGAACAGGTTTGTACCTAAAAAGAAATTAAATACACATGAAATATTAGAACACATGGAAACAAAACCTGTTGTTAAAGTGTTACTTCTTTGATCAACATAATTTTACTTGAATGACCATTAAAAGTAGAAAGAAAAGAACAGTGCATTTGGATATGATCCAGCCTTTGAAGCTAGCCCTTCAAAAATAAAACATAGGGGAGGAAAAATGGGAATCCTCCAGCTCCATGAAATAGGAGAAGCAGAAGGCATTAAAAAAAAAAACAAAGAACTTCTGCTTTGAATGAAAAATATTCAAATAGTAATAAGAAACACAGTTGAATCTTAAAACGTTTGCCAGTCTTAGGCCAAGACTGCTCTTACAGCCATACAAACGTAAGCTATAACCAAGGTATAACATTTATCTGCACAGTAATTAACTATAAAAAACAGCATTGAGTTCATCATTAATTGTAGACTGCAGACATATTCTCTATTGGTTGTAATTAGCTGTCCAATGCTAGAGAACAATTTAATTCCATTGAGCTGCTATTATTTTAGGTCTTCATTTCTTGTTCATCAGCTTTACTCTAACTTTATGTTACCTACCTAATCTAGCTTTACATTAGCTAGAAGGAATATCTGTAGCTGACAATAAATGCTTAGTATGGTTTAAGCCCTCTCAAGCACATCAGGAAAGTCAAAGCTTCACAGTTTTGGAGGGGGAAAGAAAAAGAAAAAAAAAAAATCTATATTCAAGTTTTCTCCAAATCTCTAGTTGTATGAGCTTAAAGTTAGTCATCAACTTCTGTTTTCTGTAGCCAACTTACCAAATGGTATGTGTTTTTGTCCAAATCCCAGCTCTTCCCAGTGGGTTGCTTTCATCATCTGTAGACTCCCTCTCCTCCTCAGCTTGTAAACTGTATTGCCTAACTGCTTGATACACAGTCATATTATATGGCAGCAAGTGATCCCCAATGTAAAATTGTAGTCTATGTCTCACATTACCTGAATTTAAGAATTGAGCAGCCTGAACAAAGTAAACAACAATGTTAACAACTGGTTTGTTAGCTTTTCTTTAAAGCTCTCCCCATACTGCTCCCTACTGCTCTCCCTCAATCAAAAGCTTACCAAAGATTCATCTATTTCTTCATCTGACCCATCATCATCACTATCTTCATCATCTTCTCTAACTCTGCCATAACCTGAGGAGAGAGAAGTGTATCCTTATATGTTTTTAAATTAAGCACAGTAATACCTTTGTACTGTAACTTTTGTAAACTTCAAGTGATTTCACTTCTAAAATACATCAATTCAAAAATGAAAAGTTCAGATATATTAAAGTAAGTTTTAGTATCAACATCTGGCATCAAATATGCCACATCAAATACTAACAAATATAATCAAATTGACAATCAGATTGGCTTTAAACTAATCTTCTTGTGACATGAAAAAGCATCCTAGAAAATTACAAGTTTCCTTTTAGCTTGAGTTTCCTCTCTGTGAACTAGATACATTTTTAGGTACCATACATTTGTATTCAGTATAATCCTGTCATGTTTTTACAGACTCTGTACTATTGATAGCACTAATTTTCTGGTTAAGAACCAAAACACACACGTGACTGCATAAGATATAAATACCTCTAACTACAAGGTATCTTTCAATGGCTTGTACCAAAGCCAGAGGATCAATCTTCACAGGTCCACCCTTCCACTGTTTCACATTAGCACAGTCTGGATGTCTTTGCAGTTGGCATTTTAATTGATGTGTGTTGAAGAATTTTAAAGCTTGAGATCCTCTGTTAAGAGAAAAACTCAAAATAATTTGTGAAAAAAGTTGCTACACAAAGAAAATCTAATAACCATCAATGCATAAACAATGCATTAAAATAGGGTTATGCATGCATTTGAGAGTATGCATCGCTCAGAGTAAGATTTCTTAGCCCCTCTCTCTAAAAACACGCTATTAAGATTTGGATAAACATATTCAAAAGTTCATCCTACAAGAACACCAGAACCTAAATTGAATGAAATCTTACTTCCAATGAATGCTGAATGGATTAAGAGAAAGTTTAGTCAGAGATCTGATTGAAGTATAGCCTATACTGACCATCTTTTATGTTTGAAGTTGTTAAAGTATCACCAGTTCACTACTGATGTTGCCTCAGAGTTGGCTCTACCTTTAGTGCAATAAGGATAGGAACTGGGAGTGGAAAAATGCAAATATCCATTCATGTTGTTTTTATAAGGACATAAAGGGACAAAGCTACATACTTACTTGTCCTTTTTTTCCTTACCAACAAGTATASTTTATATACATGTTCCATCTCACCAAACTATCAATACTTAAGCTAATTGTTTTTATACACAAGCCTCTTATCTTGGGCTGCTTCAATCTCCAGGTACTAGCGAAGATTATCACATTTTAATGCCTCAAAATACTCATTGACAAAATCCACAGTTAGACCAGCAGTCAAACAATGCTGCCCCAATCTGACTTCAAAGATGTAGCAAAATTTTGTTTTTTTATAACTACT
Source organism: Rhea americana (assembly GCF_003343005.1). NCBI lineage: Eukaryota > Metazoa > Chordata > Aves > Rheiformes > Rheidae > Rhea > Rhea americana. The sequence goes on from NW_028185483.1 coordinate 5,612,996, forward strand.
GACTTCTGTAATGATCCTGCTTTTTACACAAATAGTACATATTAGAAAGCATTATAAGATTACAGAGCACGTAGTATATGCAAAAGCCAGTACCATTAATTCCTTCAAGTGTTAGAAATCTGTACATTGCATTCGTTTCCATGGATTCTAATAGTTTTACAGAAATCAAGTGCCAAACTTCAGTGTAAGTTACCTTACTGCTATAGTGAGAGGTTTTATACATCTACTACAATGGATATTCTGTCACAGTTGGTGACAAAAAATCTGCACTATCTTACTACCTGAAATAGAGACAGAAGTTTTTAGCATTTCAAACTTTAAATTTAAGCTACATGCATTGCATYATCTTCCAAGAGCCAAAACATAACCTTGTCAAAGACAGTCTAAAAAAGCAGTGTTTTAACTGGAATTTCTACTTTGCATTATTAGACAAGAATGTTAATACACTAGGGAGTCTGATACACAAAACTTGAGCCCAGATGTAATATAGACCTTTTTCTCTTTAAAAGAAAAAAAAAATAGTTTATGCCACCAGCTTTAAACTTTTCAAACAKCCTTAACTTGAAAATATTCACTATACATTAACATGAAGTAAACAGTAATTTCTAAAACCTGATTTTCACAACTCCTCCCCTTTTAATTTCCCTATAGTCATATGGATAGGCCTATAATCAAGCTGTCCTTTTAAACAGCATGAAGAAATACTTATATGCATCTTATACCAAAATAGGAAGATTTGCTATATGTTGAGTCAAAAATAGTGCTGATGTATTAAGGAAAAGCACAGAAAAGGAATCAGAGTAAGTCATCATTCACTCAGTTGTTACATAAATGCATATGAAGAATTGGATTCTCAATTTAATTTATTTTTAGGACATAGGGCAGGTCTATATATATATATATATTTTTTTTTTTTTTTAAACTATCCAGGCATTCAACAGTTATCACTGAACCTATCATCAGTCAAGAAAGCAGAACTTCTCTCAATCATGAGGATCAGCACTGTAATATAGCACTAAGGACTTTATTTCCCCTCATCCCAATCCTCCAATAAAGTATTAGTGTCTCAGTTACCAATAAACAGCTTATTTCTTTCCAGTGTTTGTTACATGGAGACAAGGAAGAAATTTCAAGTTCTTAGTTTAAACYAAAGAGATTGCAATTAAAGTTATACTTCCATCCCCAGTATATGGGGGAAAAATTCAAGATGGTAAGCAAGGATGCAGTTAAATATTTAACCTTCTAAATAAAAATAAATAAATTTGTAAAAAAGAAAACCCACAAAAGCAACTATATAATTGTTTTTTTCATTTATAGGGCTGTTATCTCTTGAAACTTTCAAGCATCAGAACAAGTTGCATAAAACAAAAGCTTCCAACAAAACTGTTACCTGAGTATTAATCCTTACCTGCTCCCTGTTCCATTCCCACTAGGGAAGTCATGTACTTTGACTGGAAACTGTTCCATCTGACTGAGGCAGTTGTTCATTTTGTGGACTAATGCCAACAAAGGTGCATTTTCTAATGGCTCTAATCTTCCAAGGGGTTCTTCTCCAGGAAGCTGAAATATGTTTAAATCTCAATTATGTGCTTTAATGAATCCAGCTTAAAGAATTTACACCATGACTTGTTTCAAAAGAACAATGAAAAAAGGAAATTAAAATCAGTGCTATGACTTGAAGTATCTGCAGTATCAGGACAACTAGAACATACATAAGAAAAGTTTATGGAAGACTTGTTTCAAAGAGCRCACTTCACTCCCTGTTCAGATTTAATAGCCTCATCAATTTTAAAYGTTCACCGAAGAGTAAGCTTCATGGAAGTTGTAATTACTTTATTCTCTTCCACATTAAAAATCATTTTTCAAAAACTGGCCAATCTAGTTTCTTAGTTTCTTGCAGTATTTAGCACACACAAAAAAAATAAATAAATAAATAAAAGGAGTGAGAGATTACTATCCAAACTCTTTCTGTATCAGCTTTTTTAAAGTCAGGAACAACTTCAAAGTTGTTTAAGACTGTCAGCCACTTTGGAAACTTCTTCTACTGTTGTGTCTAGTTTTTTCTAATTTCCAAATTTCTGATTTTTAAGAAAATGTTTTATTATACATCCTAACCATATGCAAAACATTYATCATGTTCTCCATCCTCAAAAGTCAAGATCATCACTGAATCTCAGATACACAAATATATACAATTTGAAACAAAGACCACTAAAGAATTCCAAAATAAAAGACAGTAAAACTTACTGGAGAAGAAAAAAACACATGAAGAAATCTTTTCAATCTGATATCTCTGCTTACAGCATCTTTCTCACTTTTAGATGTCAAATAAAGCAGCAGTTGTTTCACAAACCCACTATGCTGAATTTCAAATGAGGAGACGTCAGACTCCGAGACAATGCTACGGATTTCTACAAGGCACTCTGTTCCACCATCCACCTGAAAAATATTTTGGCAGTATTTTTATTTTACTACAYCCCAGTATTAAGAAACAGCTATAGAAGAGAGAGAAGAGTATAGTAATTCAATACAAGAAATGACTGACAAAGTAAATAAAATTGAGATAAACAGTTTTTCTGTTTAATGAGGGGGCATCACAGGCTGTATCTAGGTTTTCCCCCTTTTAGAAACTGGATTCTGTCTTTCTTTTTTTTTTTTTTTTTCA
>NW_028185483.1:5615690-5640448 GCF_003343005.1 Rhea americana
AATGACCTCCAAATAGAAATATGAAAAAAGAAAACAAAATCATACTGGTATAGATTTTACAGGACATCCTTGTAGCAGAGAGGATGTGTGGTTTCTATATGCATTTCCTTAGATCAAAGGACCGACCATAACTAAAATAGCTAAACAGTTCAGAAGTTAAAGGTTTAGGTAACCTGTCAAGAAGAGAAGCAAGGCATCAGAAAGAGCACAGCAGCCTTTTTGCTAAAGCAAGGTTCTAATTCTCGAGATGCTAGTAGATTTGAGCAAATCTGCATTTCTTCTATCCTTTCAGCAAAATTCAACCCTTCCCCCCCACATCTTCATGAAGTTATGATTGCAATCTGCGTTCTTCTCTAGGAAGAAAGTCAAGCACGTCACTGAAGCATTTTTAAAAGAATAAAAGACATTGAAAGAGACACACTGTGACACAGTGTTAGGAAACAAAAATACCACTGTTAATGCTAGTTATGAGAAAAAGTGTTTAAGAGCTTATATACTAATTCTAAACAGATCACTGCAAGTTTAAGACCATTTAAGAAACATTTAGAGGTAACAAAATCTACACTTCTAGTATTGGCCATACTGTCTAAAATGGCCRGTTTTTCTCCAGAAGAAAAGCCATATCCTTCCCAAATACTTTCACTGCTTCCTTTCCCCTCCCTACTCCAAACATGTTTTCATTTCTAACCTGGAGGTTGAGTTGTTCAGTTGCAGTGCAAAGTCTCTGTAATACATTTAGTGCAGGATTGCTTCCATCCATGTTTTCAGAGCTAAAATAACGTTCTACAAATTTATGGGCTTGCTCTTTAATCCAGCCCTTAATTTTTTCTCTGGAGAAGGAAAGAAAAAAAAAAACACATACAAAATGCATTTGGCCATCATTAGCATCTGCATACTCCAATGTACAAGTAAACACAGTGAGAGCACCATTTCCCCCATGTTTAACAGTAGTCACAGACAGCAACTCTTCCCTCTTACTCAAACTCTCAATAAAGATCTATTTCTACTCATTTCTTCTTGTACTATTTTTCCTACTCTGTTTTCCAGCATCTTACTATCTACTTTTTAGTTTCCTCCTACTAAGAGCTACCTTAATTTCCTCACTTTTCTCCTAGGTTGTTTACTTTGTTAAACACTGTTTACCTCTTAGTTGTCTTTGATACATGCTACCTAATAAACTGATGACTTATCACATAAAGCAGACATACCTCAAAGTCAACTTCATACTATAAATAATTTAATTTTTTGTGTATGTGTGTACCTGTTATTGGAAATGGTATCCTTGGAAGCAGCCCTTGCAAGACCACTAACTCCTGCTGTTCGTGCTGGTTCAATATTATTACTGTTGGATTGTGTGCTTAATCTTCCCCATGTTTTAGGATTTAAACTTGCCAAGAAGGAAGATTTAGGAGATTGAGTAGTTGTGGGGCTTTTCGCTGGAGGAAGCAAAGACAAAAATTAAAAGAATTTCCTAGAATTAAAATGTCTGTTAAAGCTGGCACTGCTGACACCTTGTAAGTCTACTTTGAATTTTTTTAAAAGAGTTAGATAGTATTTTAAAAATACTTTACCTTGATTGTCTACTTTATCATCATCTCTTGGAGGAGAATACTTTGGCCTCCTTGGCCCTCGTTTTGGCAGTCTTTTTCTCTTTAGAACATCACTCAGTCGTCTGTCCAAATTTAAAAATAAAGCGATGTTTCATAAACATGCATACCCATTCCTCATTTTAAGATGTGCCTGCCAGCTATCTGCTCAAAAAGGAAGAAAAGGTTCCTTTCCATAGCAAGGAGGGAAGAAGGGGCTCTGCCCTGGGAGAGGAGGCCCCACTCTCATTTATGGGAGAGACAAAGTGTCTACTCCATCCAGAAAGAAGGGGCTTTGTTTGCCGGTGTCATCTTTCCATGGACAGCTAGGTACAGCCAGCAATGTCACTGAAAAAGGCTTCTCATAATTATCATGTTTTTATATGTMTAACTGTCTGCCTATTCATTTATTTGAGTGCACTTAAACAAAAAACACACACAAATCACTACTGTATAACCAAAAGACACTAAATAGTTGACGTGCCTCTCCTATTAAAGCACATCAAGTRCTTTTTAAACAATTAAGTTTCTACTCACCAACCCCTACACTTCWCAAGTTGACATATTTCAATTCTACTTCAAAGTGAGTTTCCTTATTATGCCAATATATTAAGAAAAATATTTTCMTCTCAAAACAAAGCAACAGTAACAGTAATGTATTTCTATAAGAGATCTGAATTCTACAAGTGTTCAAAATGGTTGCATCCCAACAAAACAATCTAAGCATAACTACTTTGCCTTCTAGTAATCAGCAGAAAGGAATCATGCACCATAGCTACCACATCCCATTTCTCTGGAAGAACCACTGTCCTCAGGAGAGTAAAACATCGGACTACAGCTCTTGCTCTTGGCATCCTCCGGTCTCTTCCCAAGTGGCATGGATTGTTTTGTATCGTTAGATTGTAACTACCAGGTCATTAGTCATTTTTTAAACATTTTATATAAAAACTCCCCCCTCCCCCCCCCCCCCCAAAAGAAAAAAAAAAAAAAAAAAAAAAAAAAAAATCAATCAACAGTTTCAACACCCACTGTGTTTTAGTTCCTCAAAACAAAAATACCACAGCAAAATGGACTGGATTCTGCAGAAGCTCAAGTCAGTCAAGACTTTTTGCCCAGTATTTTCAGTTTCYTTAAAAAAGTATTTTGTCTGTTGACTGTAATGGCAACTAGAATCAATGAGAGGTCAACTGCTTAAGAATGAGATCATTTGTTCACAATAAATATTGCACTTACCCCTGCGGACTCAGATCCAGAGAATCTTCCCTGCTGTGTTGTAAGCTGGGGGAGCCCAAATCTGCAGCTGCATTACCGGCAGCAGTGGCTGTTCCAGTGCTTATTGTTGTAGTGGTACTCAGTGTCCCTGATCCATTAGTGCATACTTTTGGTGGGCTTGTCAGCAAAGCCTCAGACTCTGCTAAGTTTTTCACTTGGTGCATCACCCCTTCACAAAAGAGAAGTCTTAACAATAACATTTTTTTCTTTTAAAACAAGAATCTTAAATAAGAACCTCTGGGGTATCACAACATCCTTCCTCTGCCCCAGGTACTAACACTGAATAAGTTTGAGAAGTAGTTTAATTCTTTCTGGAGTAAATTAACTTATTATTCACATAGTAGTAGTAGGGGGGAAAAAAAGAAAAAAAGAAAAGAAAAGAAAAACCACACACACCTCCATGACAGCAGATGGAACAGCAGAGGTGAGAGGAAAAAAGAGGAAAAAAAAAAAACCACACACACACACACACACCAGAGCAGCAAGCTACTACTTTCTACTAGAGATTCATTAGTTTGCTTCATTAAAAACAYCCAATGTAATTTCAGCAAGCATTCTTTGGCCTAAATAAGTTCACTGGCTTCTAGTAAGCCTGTTCAAACTTGTTTTGAGATCCAGAAAAAACAAGCTTCCCTCCTCTAGAGTCTTGGCCAGCTCCTCTGCAGTCATACGAGGAATATGAAGATAGCATGCATAGATTTACCCTTATCATGCAATAACAATGCTAATGTGTTAAAATGAAGGGGAGGGACACAAAGCACATTTCCCCCCACCTGAAAAATATTAACTTAATAGGAAAGGGAAGGGGGGGGAATAAAAGCATGATTTACCTTCTCTTCTGAAGTAAACACTAAAAATGTCAGGTAACTTTTGCATTAAGATCTCCGCCATCTGAAGGGCTCCAACTACTATCTTAAGATCTTGACTTGACAGCATAGAGGCAATATGACTAAAACAGATAATTTGTTAAAATTATATTTGTGYTTTACTTTTGCTGTTGTTTTAAAAACAAGCTAGCTCATCTTGCATATACTGCTAATATTGGCGACTGAAAGCCATCAAATTTCATTGGGCTTTTGCAAAAGTCATAAAAATAAGGGATGAAAAAAGTCCGTTTCTCATCTAAATTGCTTGTACCATGTATTTCCATAGAAATGCAGGAAGGAGAGTAGAAAGTTTTCTTCCTTGAAATTAAGTACTGTCAGAGAACTTTGTATTGCCCATTGAAAGCTACACATTTAGTTTACTTCCTACTTGCATCCTTTTGTCTAAGCCCTAAGCTTATATTACATACGGGAAGCTTCATGGGTAGAACTACACTTACCATTTGAATGCCCTGAGAATCTGTTACTGTTTGAATCTTATTATTCCAAAAGTCACCTTGCTTCYCAAGGAATTTATGGGCAAGTTTTAGAAATCAGGAAAATAAACAGTAGTGTTAGACATTACTGGCCATCTAGCTAACTTGATTTTCTAGTAAGAACCTAGACTGGTGGTAGTGCAAAAAACTGAGTTGCAAGAAATTCCTGGAAAAAAGGCAACTTTAGCTTCAACAACCAAACACATACATACGAATTAAAAAGCAGAATATTTTCCTTATAAAGTGATTCATAAAAGTAGCTGCAAATTCAAAATATGTTGCATTTCATGATTGCTAATACACTCACCTTGAAACAGCATGGTTTTTCAGGACATCCTTCAGAAGTTCAGCATCAGCAAAATAAATTATCCTAAGAATTGCTCTAAGGCACTTGTGTCTAACAGCAGGTCCAGCTGAAGAACTATATACTTCATAAAGAACACCAAATAACGTTTTGATAAAGGATTTAGCCAGCTCTGGGTCCTCCTTCATTAGCTGTGCTCGAGCATCATCCTTCTTCAGTTCTGAATGTCCACCTGTGAGAAATCATGCACCAAATCACTGCATAGTTCTCTACATCTCTGCTTTTTTAAAAGCTGAATTAGCTTACACACCAAATGAAAATACATGTTTAAGAGCTAGAAGTCAAACTGACAGGTAGGTAGTTACAAATTTTCTTTTTCATTGACATAAAGTTTTATTTCTTCTGTTTTCTTATACATTTCTGTTTGTTATCAGGTAGCAGCCTACTGGCTTTCTCTCTAATCCTTATTAAGAGGATTTTTGTACAGAGAAGTTTCAGAAAACACCAAGCCAAGAATCTCCTCCCCTCTCTTTCAAAATTTGTGTATTTTCAGTTCCCAGGAAGAGCTTGCACATTAAGAACACATTTTAGCAGTCTGAATTTTGTTGCAGTCTTCTTCATTCAAGTAATCAGAACAGTCTGWTGTTCCACAGAAACAATAAGGAACATATTCCTGCTCGCTAAGCAGACTGCTGAGCATCCTAGTATAAGTAGCAATAGCCAGAGAGGCCAGACATCTTCTCATAAGCTGTACTTACTAGTGTTTGTATTGGCTAAAGGGTTTGGTTTTCGCTGAATGGCACGTGCTGTTCCAGTATCCTCATTTATTTGCTGCATAGAATTAAAATCAATAGTATAGACACGGCCAAGTGTAGACAGGCTTATCTCATCCTCACCAACCTGATGAGCCGCCTAAAAAAAAAAAAAAAAAAAAAAAAAAAAACTTTAAGATATTCCTAACAAATAGGAAGCCATAGGAAGACGGGGACAGCAAGACCAACACAAATACAGTAAAAATGGTGATTAAGCATCTAACAGTTTGCCTGTTACTGAATATCAAAATTGTGCAGAATTACAGCAGCAGGTTTAAAAAACTCCTGTGTTTCATATTGGGAAGAATAATGCTGATAAACATATTTTCAAAACATCAGAAAAAGCACTCAGTTCCCTGTACAACTTCACACAGTTAAAAAAAAACATCACTACACAAACATGTGGAACTACTACCTCTATTATTCGACTATCAATCCTGTTATAGGGATGCCAAAGACCCCTGTCATCTCGCCATTGCCATATTGCACCATCAGTATTTTGCGCATTTCCTTTCTTTAGCATAGTATCAACAGCAAAGATTCCTTCTTTTGGCAGACAAGGCATCAGTTCACTGGAAAAAAAACATTAAAACAGCATTTTGAAGTACACACGCTGAAGTTAATCTGATCTGAAAACTGTTTGCCTTCAATTTAGAGAATTTATGGAGTTAACATACTAGCCAGACCCAGAATCTATATAACTTACCAAATAAGAGAAGTAAGCTCATAAAGTTCTTGAGGACTTCGTGGAACAAGGTCAATTTGTTCTTGACAACTCCCATTTGAGGCTCCACAAAGGAGGAAGTGAAGCGTTTCTGCAATATCTACAAAAATCATTATTCATGAGATTGCCTGCATCAGAATATGGGCCCCATTTCGAGCCGGATGCTACAAAGAAGAGAGAGGCACTGCCCCGAACAAACAGACAGAATAAAGGACAAGAACCATCTCTTTGGACATTTTAAGAAAGGTGTTTCCAGGTCTTTTTTTGTTGTTGCTAAGAACATTAGGGTAGAAAATCTCAGTAAATACCCAAGGGTAGGAAACCTCAGTAAATACCCAAGGGCAGGGAAGAGTAGTAGTGGAACATATCTGGAGTAACAAATTGAAATTTAGGAGATGGAAAGAAAGAAAGGAGTGAGAATCAAGATACTTAAACAGCACATTCACTTTCCTTTATGCTTTGTCTTAGAAGCTGTCCTTAAACTATGTTTCTCCCACCTGGCAAACATTACAAGATGACTATTTAACTAGCATTGAAGTAATCTGTATGACTAACAGACTCAAAATCARATGAGCACTCCAGTGACAGAGACCAGAAAAGGAGAGTGGAGGGGAAGGAGAGAAACAACTCCAGGAAAAATACTTTCAGCAAGGTTAACTAAACTTTATATTCCCAAAGCAGCATAATAAAATATGAAAATAAAACATTATCTCTATACAAYGAAGTCCACCAAGTTCCATATTGATGACAGGCACACACAAACTTAAAGAGAGGCTCCCAAGAAYATGCATGAACAAATACTCACTTTGCTTCATAAGCTGCACTGCAAGTGTAGGACAATTGGAGCACATTAAGGAAAACATGCGCACCACCATGATGAACATTCCTGAGCTCAGGATAGGAGGAGTCACTACCAAAAGTTGCTGGATGTTTGTTAACAAGTCCTTGGAAGCAACCTGCTGGAGCAAGTTCTTTAAAAGAGAAAAGACAAATTAAAAATGCTAGCCTGATTTTGAAAGATGAGCCCTTAAAAGAAAGGGAGGGAAGGAGGAAAGAAACAAAAATCCACCCTCAAAACACCCACATGCTTACCTCCTCATGCTGGAAGTTGTCCACGAGCCGGGCAAAACAGAGACAAGTGCTTTCAACGGACTTTTTATCCTATTAAAAAAAAGAAAAGTTTCAGCTCCTAAAAAGCTCATAATGTTGGCATACACCCAAGTCCACAAAAGGTACTCTGGAGACAGTTTATAATTTATTGGGCAAAATAATCCCAAATTTCAGAAATACCAATACAACGGTATTTCTGGAACCTGTGCTAAGTCACAGATTTTGACAATCTTATGCCTCAGCTGAAAGAAATGCCTGGAGAAAGGCTTGTCTCCTCTAGCAAGTCTAYGCATTGTTACAGGARTTTGGGTAAAGAGATTTCTCCTGAACTACACAGGAATGCTTCCTGATTCATTTTCTGAAACAAGCATAAAAACACTGGCATCCAATGTTTCTGCAAATAGCCAGGGAGAAAAAGAACCTCCTTCCACAGAAATCTGAAATAAGCAACACCAGAGCAATCAAGTAAGAGATGAGTGAATGGGTCTCCAATATCCTTTTTGAATTCTACAGGGAGGAAGGTACAAAGCCAAAGTGACTGGAGATACCTTCACAGTTATTGTTTCATTTCAAAAGTAATTCCTCATCCAAACTCTGAAGGGACCCCTGACATGATCTACAGCTTCCAGCTGAACTGCAGACTTCACATATTGCTTCAGGTTTGCTGCTGCTGCTTCAGAAGGAAAGAAACATCCCCAACCTAGATAGGCTTTAAGCAGTTTTGCCTATCAGAATCTCTCTTTTTCATCATGTCAGAGAAACCTATTCTTATCTTTAGGGTACYTGGTTATCTTATCATAGAGAGAATTGAACAATCCAACAATAAATACAAAATAGTACATCTCACTGCATTTGGATATTGCTGCAAAGTCTTGAAGCATGCAAAAACAGAACTACAGACAATGACAACAATGAACAATGTTTTTTCACTTGCAATACAGCTGAGACAGTAACACCAAGACAGCAAAGACTGCTCTAAAAATAGCTCAAGTTAAAAAAAAATAATTGAAAACAGCTAATTCAATTTATTTTTTAAATCAGAAAAATTCCACTTAAAGTTTCTTGAAGTCTTACTTTTGTGTAGGACAGCCTCTCTTCAGAGGGCAGTCAGTACCTGCTCTACTGCTATGGAGAACAGCACTCCCTACTCTTTCCAAAGCATCATCTAAAGCTGACACATTTGACTCCTGTTAAGTTGCTTCAAARACTTAAGCAGTCTCTCAGCAAGACAACATTAGCAGAAGTAAGAATATCACACGAACAAAGAGYTTCTCTGGAGACTTTCATTTGGTTTTATCCATTAAAGAAAAAAACATTTTTCTTTTCTCACTTTATTGATTCTCTTTAAGAAGGATTTGCCAAACAAGCAGTATGTCCAAACCTGGACCTCTTCTGGTGCAACAGTCATTAYGAGTGCTCATTTATGAGCACAGAAGCACAACAGAATAGGCAGATCTTTAGAGCCCCAGAGCTTAGGATTCAACATTTCAAATTTTTGTGCAAGAGCAGCAGCTTTCTAAGAAGCAGCACACCCCCCCCCAAAAAAAAAGGTCAGTTCCCAAAAAACACGTAAGCTTAACTGACACTGAAAAAGCTTTACCTAGTTTAGAGTAGGGGAGAACTTTGTAACTTATTTGTTAAGAAAAAAGAACAGCAATGCTATTAGATTTCTTCTAAYGGTGGGTAGCAAGTAAAGACTACAAAGTCACTATTATTCAAGTTTACATTCAAGTACATTAGTTATCCCATTTCACAACATTAACATGGGCGCCATGAATAAAGCATGTTTACAAAAACAGGGAATCTGTATGTACACCAGAATACCAAGGCTTAACAGTATAGAAACTTTAAGCTATTTACCAGATGACTCACTGTAGTGGCAAATGCAAGTGATGCACAATAACAAGATACCTGGAGGTAACCTTATACTACTTTTAGGTCAAAGTGAAGACTTACTGTTTTAGAAAAGCCTCTTACCTGGTGGGTTAACCTTTGTGTAAGCAGTGGCAAAGAATCTGCTACAAAGTGAAACTCATCAGGTGTTATACTCTGGCAGCAGTTAGCAGCAATAGCTAGTGCATTCCTCTGTGCATTTATGCTGAAGAATTCCAGATACAGCAAGCAGTCTGCCAACCCACCCTATAACAGATAAGCAGATAAACCTTTTCATTCCCAGTACTGCCAAAATTATAAAAATCAAGAACTTTATTTTAATTCAGAGAAACTATAGATCAGACAGGTCTGACAGAGATATAAATGTTTTCTTCTTCTATACTTACTGCCTGCAGAATAGCTTTACTATGTCTGCGTGATAACATCTCCAGGGCTGTCAGTGCCTGCTCTGCCACATCAATGCACTGAATAACTTGCAGCTAGAATAAAACAGGAAAATTTGTAGCTTATTTGCTAAACCATTTTGTTAAAAAAAAAAAAATCTTCATTAACACTAGGACAGTCAGAGTGTACTAAGACATATGCTAATGCAACTGCACTGCTACTTCTAACYTTAAACTGATGCTACTTTGGTTGCATCAGTTGTGTAGCTAGTTCAAGAGTGTGCAGTTTGTATACATTTCCTTTTGCAACACCAGTCAGACAAAGTTTTCTATGATTCAAACAGCGCTTTTCAGTAAGAGGATGAACAAGGAGTAAACTCATCTTTAGAAGTTTCTCATGAACTATGCATTATCTTGTAGGCTATGGAAAAAGCCACCATTCTGAGGATAATCTTGAAGATAAAATATAAATTTAAATATATATATATATATATATATAGAGAGAGAGAGAGAGAGAGAGAGAGTTGCAATTCATTTTACCTTTTCCAAGAAGACAGGAATTGCATCCACCACTACAGCAGATGATCTGGGAAGTGCTTCCATCATGTATGTTAAGGCCCGACAAGCATGGTTCATCTATTAAATATATTGAGAGATTTAAGTTCAGATAATACACTTCTCTCCTTCAATGAATTTTTTATATACTGTAAGTCACTTACAATGTCAAAATTGTGCTCCATCTGCAGCAATGTTATCTGTTAGAAAGAAAAGTGTTATTCCTTAATTTAGCAAAGTATCAAGTTATTTGCATAAAGTACAAACATTACTGCAGCTTTTGACTAAGTATTAACTTCAGTAATGTTTTCAAGAGAGCAATTACTTATTTTTCAAGCAAAGCATGACTTCAAAACCAGACTTTTTTTAAAACATGTATTTGTTAACTATACCACTCCATTCACATAGCATTACTCAAATTACATAGTATATAGGCTGTGTGTCASAACAAGGTATTTAACAATTGTTTATATGCTGCAATAACATAAAAGCATGATCATGTTTTAAAAGAAATTAACCCAGGAGAAGGCTGTTACAAAGTTCTTCTACATATTATTCTTCTGAATCACAATTGCTACAAGAACCTCTTCCATCCAGACAGTTATATGTTTACCAAGTAGGATTTTCCATATTCTCATAAAGCCACTTCCATTATTCTCACCACAGTATCCAAAGACATACAGAAGATTATATTGAACTAAACCAAGTCACTGTATTGATTAAATCCATCACAAAGGCTACAAGAATTCATCATTTTTCTGTTCTAGCAAAACATGCAGTGAGCTGCAATTTCTCCTCATTTATTTTTGGAGGCTGCTTGTTTTTTTCAATTTGCAATCCTACTTCTATTCATATTGGACTACTTACTGTAGTTTTTATTAAAATTTAAATTTGAAGTTCTTCAAAGGGGAAACTACTAACAATACACATAGTAAGGACTGTTTTATTGGTATATACCAATTTCTACCACAGCAGAAAGACTCAATGGCCAGCAGCCTCTTTTAAGGTGCAGCCTGAGGGCTCTTTAATGGGACCTCCAAGTTCCGGGTCTTTCTGTTCTAAAGAATAACTGACAACACACACAGAAACCATTGCCTGAAAACTATACTAGTGAGAAAGGAGAACAGGAACTAGTTCTACTGAAAGTATTTATGCTAGGCCAGTGCTAATCAAATAGGTCTCAAAAATAAACAAGTATTTCTACACAGATATWCAAACACACCCCCCAGCATGGGCCAGTAGCATCTGACTTATTTAGGTAAAAATAAAACAGAAATATATTTACAGATTCTAAATAGTAGRCCAGGAAATCATATATTACTGTGCGCAAGAAAAGACATACTATTTGCTGACCCTAGAGCACAAAAGCTGTGGAAGAAAACGTAAACCAGATGCCAGGTGTGTTTTTGCCATTAAGTATCACACAGCACACTCTGTACGGTATTGAAACAGACCTCTTCTGTGTTTTTGCAGGAGCACCAGAAGTCACAACATTTTCTATATACCCATTCACATTATTAGTTCTTCTTCAATAGATGAAAGCTTATGACATTTTAAAAATTCCACATAAAAGGGAACTGTATGTTGAAAAAGAGAGGAAATAAAAAATATCTTATATATTGCTCCTCTCAATGTTACCTCCAGCTACAAGCAAATGGACTAACAAATACCTCTTGAAGTTAAGAATATTTGATTTAAGCAAAATACTGATTGGAATATTATGACTTCCATAAGATTTAATCTTTACCAAAGCTGGTACAACACTCTTGACTGGAAATCCTCCTAATGTTTCTTCATTTCCCATGACCAGTAGTTGACACATTTCAATCACTGCCTGCAGTTGTTGGCTTTCATCAGTGGCTTGCAGACCTTGTAGAAGCTGTTGGGCTTTAGAACCTAGGTATTGGGGAAAGAGATATTAGAAAAAGAGATACTAGAAAACTTAAAGATTCAAGTTAACTGTTGTATTTCCGCCAGAATGGAAGACCAAAGATAGTTTGCTTTCCTCTGTACTTGTAGTTTCACTTCCTTCCTCTGCCATAAAAAAGGGAGCGTGGAAGGAAGGCGAAATCCCATTCTTGGCTGCCTTTTCAGTCCTGACTGGTCAGCAAGTCCACGACACTCCACTCACCATAGCCATCTTGCCAACCTATAGCAGGCRACAGAGCCCCTCTGTCATCTTTATAGAGCAAAGGCCTTCAACATACACTCCCTGGATAATTCAGCACATGGAATACCCATTAGATCTCATCATCACCTTGGCAGGCAGCACAACAAGCTGCCTTTGGCTCTCCTGGAAGCTGAAAGGACTTGGACTGGAATGTGTTCACCTTATCCAGACATAATATAGATACGGTCAAACATGAGTAAAGAGCCACATTCACAATGACACAGTCTGAAAGAACCAATCTCTGCCAGACACCCAAGACACCCTGAAACTATGACCAGTGTACCTTAGGAACAGGCACTCCCTAACAGTTTTAAAGCTAGCTTACACACTGACTTAAAGCTAGCAAAAAAAAATGCAAGGTAGGTCTTCTGTTAAGCAGCCCATCATGCAAAGTAAGCCCAGAAAGGAAGAGAGAAGGAAGAGGTGAAAGGGGAAGAACCCTCCCTTCCCCATCTAGATAGAAACATTAAGAAGGCAAAAACAAAATTTCTCTTCTTTATAGGAAGAGAAACATGTATTACTGACCAGTGGTCCACCACTACGGTGGCACAGAAATCGCCAACATATACACCATTTTAATAAGATATGTAGCTAATACAGACACTAGGATTAACTAGTGGCTGAATTCTACTAGTCTGGAAGTGGAAAGAATCAAGTTAAATTAGACAAACTTTGCTTACTAGCTCCACTTCCAATTGTCCTGTGGAAGAGCTGCGACATCCGAGGACCAAGAGGGCCAAACAGGTGAGGAGGAAGACCCCTAGCCTCTAACAGAGCTAAAAGCAAACAGAGGATAACAACCATTGTCAAAGCTTCTACATACTTTTTCAAAAGTTTAAATTCCATGAAGCTACAATTTCAGGTTACAAAAACCTGATACTTTAGGAAAGAAGGATTAGCATTAGATTACTGCCTCTACCTAGATTTCTGAAAGCACAAAAAAAGACCATCTCTAGAGAACAAATAACTCATTTTTGTGTGCACCAGTGTATTAAGGCCCACAGGATTTAGGAAGTCACACACAGAGTTTATGGAAGTTGTGTATTTCACAAAAGAAATCTAGACTACTAAACTAATACTAGAAGTCTAGACCCAAAATACCAGAAATACTAAGCTACAGTTTCAAATCTGAACTCAAAACAGTAATAAAATAGGTTAAACTTATCTTCACATTTCCAGTAAACAAAAACCAGCTTATTATGGGAACTGAGTGASTGGCATGATTAATCTGAGAGGACACGAAAAAAGATTCACAGCTTTATTTGCTGATGAGTAGGAACAGAAGAACTTTGCTAGATATTACACTACTGTAAAAAATGTTCAAAAAAAAGAAAGCCTTTCTCTACTTCAGCTAGATGGTAAGTGGTTGACTCTGATTTTTATTGCAGTAAGTCTGAACACTGCTGATCTAATTAAGAATTAATAATAAAAAATAATTTAGTTCAAAATACCTAATGTGCACCTATGCTTAATGACAACCTATAACYAAGTGAACCAGTAGTGATTTAGCACTCACTTCCACCATTTCCAGGTTAAAGATCCAGATTACCCCAAACTTAYTACTTGCAAAGGACGATCTCAGAGCTCTTTGCACATAGAGGCAAAAATCATTCAGTTGCATGACAGGCAGACTGAGTTTGTATCTGTCTGAACTCTCAAGACTTTGAGAYGTGAATCTTTCTACATCCCAAGCATGAAATTGAACATTTTAAGAACATTCAAATTTTGTTTGGGCACAGCTTATTGCAACRTGGGTATCAATGACAAGCACAAAAGTATTAACCAGAAGTAGAAAGTAACAGTAGGTCTAATTCAGGCCTGAAAACTGAAAATTCATTCCTGTAAAGACCTACTTTCACATTTGCAAACTAGCTRACATACTTAACAGGAGTATGTTCCTAATTGCCTTCCCTCACCTCATTCTTTGGGGATGGGAGAAGCAATGAACAATACATAAGGTATAACACTACTAAAACGAGTCTTTATATTATACCACTCCTACAGACATTATTTCCAGATTATTGCATCTTCAGTAAATTAGAAGAACTATAGTAAGCACAGTATCACATTCACAGATAAACTACAGGTTTCCAGGTATATATCATAAGCAAYTTGTTTGGACCCTGTAAACAGCCATAGCAACACAACAAAATTGTAAATTAATAATCGGCTTTCATACCTTGTAGTCTTCCCATCTCAGAGTCATCTGACTCACTTTCTCCAGAGGTTGTCATACCTACAGCCCCAGCAACAGAACTAGAAGCTAGAAGAAATAAAATTATGGTTACAAAGTGTTAAAGCACCTGTAAAGCTACAAAATTCTCATCAACTCTAGCATTAAGAGTGATTCTTAAGATACTTTGCACTTAATATTGCTGCAATCATACTTCTGTACAATCATCAATCCAATAGACCAATGTCTGTCTATTGCTATAGTCCCTTCTAAAAAGGGGAAAGGCCCTATCAAACCAAGATGATGGAAAAATATCTAGATCAGCAAGTTTTCTTTCATGTRTGGTTAGTACTTTTTCCAGTATTATGCTGCACTTCATTTCAGTTTACTTCAATTTATTGCAATGATGCAGTCCATTTTAAGAGCAGAACATTGAGGAACAGAATTGTTGAAAAGCTGCTTTGATCAGGACCAGATGATAAATTTAAGTACCATGTAACAATGCAACTATCTGAGGGATAAGATACTCAAGTGCAAATAAGGGTAGATTTCTTAACTCAGTGATAAATTCTTCCAGTATAGATAGGCTGCCAATTTCAGTGGAGAACTGTTAGAACTTTAAAATATTTTCCAATAGTTGCAAAATAGCTTTTAAAAGTAAATGCATGGTGTTTACTGAACGAATTGGTCTTTCTATTTAGTTAGCACGATAGTAATTTACATAGCATTAGCTGAAATTAGTTTAGTTTTCAAGCAGTCTCCAGTAAAGCAGACCTGGAAAGGAGGAAACAGATGGAGACTATGAAAAAGACATAATTCAAACCTGTATCAGATGCCCAAGAGAGCAGATTCAAATTTAAAGGTTCCTCTCAAAAGGCTTGCAAAAGCAGTACCAACTTAAAACACAGTTTTCTACCAGAACTTAAGTATTTTCACAATGCTAAGAAGTTTGTATCAGAAAACATGCAACAATGCTATAGTTTGTTATTTCTTCTTACCTGCAGCTCCCTGAGGAGCCTCATCTGTACGTGCAGCTGAAGAATTAACTCCATCCTGGTTGTTATCCGGATCAGCCATCTTCTCTTGTCGACGAGCTTCAGCTGCTCCTCTTTTGCCCAGGCCAGAGCCTCGCCGACTAAAGATTCAAAAAACCCAGAGGTTTGAAATTATAAACTAAGATTTAATAATGAGAGCCTATTCAAAAGTTACATATATTTACATAGATCATAATTACAAAGATGCACAAACCTACAAATGTGCTTTAGAATCAGTCTTCACAAAACTCTCCAATCCCCCTTTACCCTCCACCCCTGCACTATCATTGATTTGGTTGTATTAACACTTTATAGTTATGTCCTTCTATAATGCCAGTCAAGACGAGGCAGTCTATTAAAATATAAAAATCAAAATGATCAACATAAAAGTAACTGTTAGTTACAAGTTACATGCACATTTGATAAGTATTTTGATGACAAAGCAGTTGTCTTTCTATAAAGTTCTAGACAACTGAAAGCACAAAGAGAACCTTGAGGTTCAGCTTGGTTTTCAGTGCCAGAGCAAGTTTGAGGGTATGTGGCTTTTTAAACACCAAAACTGTTACCACTACAAAAACACATGCCTATAAAATAAGGCATCAAATTCAAGTGCACACTTGACAACATAACCAGACTTCAGGAGCTTTAAGGCATGACAGAAGGATAATATGTCGTGCTGAAACTACTAATCTAGTTTGCAAATAAGGAGAAGGGAAAAAAAAAGTTGTTAGGCTTAGTAAATCCAACATCAAAATATATACACAACCAAGTACTTTCTGCTTTTTATCATAGCATGCATTTACTCCCTGCTCCCCTTTAATCTACTATCTGTTTTCCCATGCAACAGATGACACATCATGTATTTAAATATTTTTAATATCAGTGGTTTGGAGGCAACTGATGACAAGCAGAGTCAGCTCAGAGATGTACACTATTGAATAGTCTCCTATATGACACAACAAAGCCCTTTTTATTTTTCAAAATAGTCAATTTTATTATTTGTAATGTGAAATAGTTCGGAATTCTTTATCTCTTAGTGTTTAATCTCTCGTATCTTTAAACACTACCCCACTAAGGAAGGAATGATTTGAATTTGAGATATTAGTTAATGGCTGTTTCTTCTTCCCCACCACCCACCTCACCCCCTGAAGTGGGGTACTTGAGGGAAGCCTGACAGTGCCAAATTCTATGCATATCCATGATGTCTGTGTACATCACAGCAACTCAGCAGGCCTGTAAAACTGCAGCTACATCTCTGGTAGCAAAGCGAAAACTAGGAATGGTTAACTTCGTACACAAAATTACAAATATCTGCTGCAGCAACCACAATTCAGTAACGTATGCTTTACCTGGTGCTAGCACAGGATCCCGTGGTCTTTTGCCGTGTGCTCCGCCGCAAACTGGGGAGCTCAGCAGGTGGTGATTCACTGCGCTTCTTTGTAGATTTTCGTAGACCTAAGTAATATGTAAAGAATTAGGAGAGTAAGTCTTTAAATACATACAGTTCTACAAGGAAATGAAAGGCAACAACTTCTACAGAAAAACTTCAATGAGCCAGCATCAGCTCTTTTAGACATCTTATATCGAACTGCAGCACCAGTAAGGGAAAGATTTAGATAGTTATTCTTTCATTCACTATTTTGAGATAAGTACTACTAATCTCAAAGCTGTTACTTTGACACCTTTTCCTAGCCTGTACTCTACAGCTTAGAGGTCTTTTTCATGCTAAAGAGGTACATATGGGATACAAGTTTCCTATTTCCTATTTCCACAAGTCAACATATAATACACCTAGGACAGAAGTGAGTTTTAGTTTTGAGTCAGAGAGAAGAAAAAAAAATTATTTCGGAGTGAATATCAAATCTGTTCTCTCCTACCCCTTTAAGTAAATCTGTGCAGAGTAAACAAGATATATTACGCTCTTCACTAGTTGAATCGTTATTCTAGCCACAGTCAGTTTGATCCACATTACTGCAGCTTATTCAAGCCTGCCTTAAATCCAAAACAAGCACCCGTCCATGAGTCAAGCACTGCTAGTGTTCAGAGATCTGTAACAGGTATTCTGTGTTCTTATTTTAACTAGATCCCTTCAGCCCTCTATTACTGTCGTAATGTCACTTTAGGCAAGTAACCAAGCATATCCTCATAACTTAAAGAAAGAGGTTCTGAAATTTTTAATTTAAAAATATTTGCACCATTGAAGACTGACATAAAGGACATTAGTCTGAGTCACGAAGCCATCATTCCGATGGCATCCCCCACCACAGAACCAGGTAGGTCAAACATAAAAAGCCTGCAATACAAGATTTTTGAATGATGAGCAATCTTATTACCAGACTGAAATACCCCAAAATAGAGCTGCCAAGTCAGAAKGTTGACAATTTAAGCTTGAAAAATTCAAAAACCCTATTACATTCAATTTTACATTCCAGTTCCTTGCTGCTTTTAAAACACAAACTGAACACCAGACTTATGCCTTATTATTACAACAGATGTAAATGATTTTTGAAAGCATGAGACAGTTGCATCATTCTGCCCTCTTCTGGMAGGAAAGCAGAACAAAACATTTAAGCATGCAGTAGTTTAAGCACAGTAACTATCAAACTGGCTTTTTAAAATTTTCTTACTCTAAAAAAATATTCCAACAATGCTCAGTTGCAGTACTTTGGGATGAAACAGCTATGCAGTTCTGGATTCAATATTTAACAGAAGAGGGACAGAAAGAAAAGCTATATCAAACACAATACTTTATTTCAGCAAGGAATACATTAACTGCATACAGCATTCAGTTCCATACAAATTAAGATTAACCCAGTATTCATGTGCTGAATATGCATCTGGCTTATTAACTCAAGAAACTCAGCAATCTTAAGAACCCAACCAACCAAGCACTGAACTGAAGAAATCCATTATTAGTTTTTAGATGGTCTATAAATACAGAAACAAAAATACTGAACACTTCAAAAACACTCCAAAAGCAACAGCRTTTCTACTAAATGTTTTCAAACCAACAATTCAAGTGAAAGTTGCTACAACGGAAACAGGCGACAACTCCAGCTCTATTCAGGCACAGCAAGTCTCTGCCTTACAGAGTGGGCGATGATAAGAATTACAGGGAGACATAAGACAAAGAACAGTTTGAAATAGTGGCAGCAAGATGCCGTACTATGGCTATCTAAGCCTCTCAAGTACTGGAAAGGCACAGATACAACAAAATTCTCCTCATAGCTGGTTATGCTTTTCCATATAAAATGCATACTTTAACTAACACTTCAATTATAGAACAATACTACTCSACAGACAAAATATATTTACCAGTCCAGATGTTCATGTAAATACCAATTATGCTCTTCCATAAAACAGTACAGTAAAGTTCTAGAAGTGAGATATACTTTTGCTTTAAATTTGAAAGAAAAAAGAAATCACTGTTGCAATAGAGCTCACTGGAAGGTGTGTGCACATGTGCACACAAATTCTTTATGTAAACACGCCACTGTTTCAAATCCATGGGTACTTGGTTTCACACAGTCAAACCTGACAAATCTAAGCATTACATTAGTTATCAGCTAAGTAACAGACAAGTCAGTGAGACACTTCTATTGTAAGTAAAATAAAATAGATTTAGCTTAAATTAAAGTAGGATTTAAGCTAAAGGCAAAATATACCACAGGACAGCTGAGCTAGCTTAACATCTTACTAATGTTTAAAAGCATGGTTCTGTCACTCCCGCTCTACTACCCTCAACCTGACCCGAATGTATTAAATTATTTTAGCTTTCTCCTTAAACTGAGTTACCTCAGTAAGAGTTAGAGCACCTAAGGAGTTACCACAGCTCATCCATCAAGTAGTAACTTAAAAGATGTCTCAGTTTAAACACCTAGAAGATCCAAGGTAATTTTCTCCTCCTACCAGCTGAGAGCTTTTGACTCATCAGATCTCTTTGTTTGTTTCTCTTCTCCCAAGTCTGCATTACTCTACCTCTGATAGACCTACCAGGGCACGTATATGCTTCCACCTCCATCTATTCATTTCAAAAACTAAAAAGGAAGTGATGAAAGATTCTTTTTCAGAGCTTGCTGCCTTCCTGCTGTTCAGAGATACTCTCTGCCCTTAAAGTTTATTGTTTAAAAAGTCTTCTTAAGTCAATCTTACCACCTGCACCTTTTGCAAATCCTTTGACTCTTTCCAGTGACATAAGAGCCAGGCTGCTAAATTCTTCAGTATAGAACTGAGCYTTCTTCCCTTCCCTCACACTGCTGTCAAAGTTCATTCTTCACCTTAACATACTGCCAGTGTGGACTCCTTACTGGGCATCAGTCCTGTGCTTCTGGAAATTGTGGGAAGAAAAYAGCCCTAGCCTGAGCTGATAAATAAAACAACCTGTGTTCAGGGAGATGGGACTAAAGATGACCTGTGACTGACAAAGGAAAGCACCAGTCACAGTGCCATACATACACAGACAGCAAGGGCTTTTTGAGGAATTAGTCTGATATTCTTCGAAGTCACTTACTCAGCACTGCTTCTGTAATACAGAGCTATCATTAAGAGATTGGTTTCAAAGGGCTAGAAGCCAGAAATAGAGCTGGACTTTCAATAAACTGAAAGCAAATTAGGTTAAAGCAAGTAATACTCAACCATTGCAAAACATTTAGATATAAACTTCAGAATTAGAGTAGAGCTATAGGTTTCCTTATTTATGGTAAGCAGATATATTGCTTATGCTCTGACATCATCCTATTTCCATGCCAAACACTCATGTTAATGAATCTGAAGAAGACCCAAACAGACTAAACCAGAACCAGTGCAGCCTAACAGAAATCAAAATTAAGAAGTCCTAAGAACATCTTTATATTTCAGTGTGTTTACTGGTCATCATTTCTTCAAAAGGCATTTTTGCTGTATGAAAGAAGTTAGTTCCACTTGCWGCTGTGCTGCATTTGCTTACTTTAACAGTATGAGTGTATTACCCACGTCAAAACAAGGTTAGTCTGACTAACAAACCATAATACCAACAGCCCTTTTGTTCACAGTTCAGAAAAGATCAGAGGTTTACTTGTTAGGACTGGAAATTTAGACTTTAGCCTGCCTCCTGTGCTTAGGTGCTTTCCTCCTGAAGTAAAAAGAGTGAGGTGAAAACAGGAAGGGGCAAAATCACCTTCTATCATTCTAATAGTCCACTAGTCCCCTCTCTCCCCTCTCCCTCCATCCCACTATTAACCCAGACATCCCCAGCTCCATTAGAGCCCCATACAGCCTATCACCACAGTTCAAGCCCTGATCTCCAGCACTGTCATTTTATTTACTCAAACCACCACACCACAGCTCTAAGTCTTTGACCATCACATGTAGAGCACCCTTCACTATAGCACATCCCAGGCATCCAAAACCCTAGAAAAACCAATTCAGAACTATGTTCAGACTCTTTTCTCCCTCATCCCTCCCAAGCCTCTTGGAACACGTTATACACTACATTTACAGTCCATGTTCACCTTCTTAGCTTTCCAGTACATTCGAACAACTCAAAAAACCTTCCCAAGCATCAGGCTGAGGCTTCTCGATCACCAAGAGCAACCCTAACAGTCACCCTGCTCTCAGCATTGCCTCAACCATCGTTGCCAGCTTCCTCCTGCTTAAAGACTACAGAAACACTACACAAGAAACATATGGAGATTTCCTTAATAACATAGACATAATTAGGCTTGTTTTTATGTTGTCACATAAACAGTGAGTTGACCTGATTTGCAACATTTAAGAAGGTCCTATAAAATATAGTGCYAGAAAGGGATATGAAAATATAGCCAAATCAAGAGACAGGAAAACAGAACTTACTCCCCTTCCTTCCTCCTCCCCTCCCCCAAGTATTTAGCTATAAAAAGAGGTAGGAAAAGAAAAAACAACAACAACAAAAAAATCTTCAGTTTAGTCTCATTTTAATTCTTCCAATAAATTTACAAGCCTTTATTTGATATCAATGTTCAGTTACCCCCCAAGATTAGACTATTGTGCAGCTGAAAACTTCAAGAGTCTCAATGGTTGTACTCAATATTCATTATTTCTCTAATGAGGACAGGACCAAAGAACTTCAGARTATTCTCCTCCAGTACATGAAACCTCCTACACAGCTCCTGTTTCTCCTCATTCCTCTCTTCTGTGGAATAAGCCACCTCACCTCTTCTAGCTTTTATTCAAAGATCCTAACTGCTAATTCATAATAATTTTCAATGAAAAATCACCTGCTTCTATTCCCTTAGCCACAAAGGGTGTTAGCATCACACAAAAAAATAAGTTTGACCTTATCCTTCCTTCCTTAACTACCTTGGTGATTTCTTATTTCTGAGTAATTTTGAGAAGTAGCTAGAAAATACTAAAATTGTATTTTCTTAAAATTTTCAAAGCACTCAATATTAGTCCCAATAWTATTTTCAGTTACCAAAGTTGTATGACAGACAAGATGATATTTTTTTAAAAAAGGATCAAGTATCACCGATGCTATTAGGTCAACTTTTTCTGTGATCTACAACAAAATGAAGAGGTATTAGACATTTTAGACTTCTGAATATCACCTGTTAGTACTACTTCTCATCCAACTACTATGCCATCTAGAGGAAACAACCTTTTTTACCTCCAAGTCCAGAATGTTTGTTACCATCCTCTGTGCCTCTTCTCAGTGATTTTTTTTTATGTATATATACACATACCTATACTCCCTACTTGCTTGGTTTTGTGTCATACTTTAATGTCTTAGTTCAACCTAGTTTTGTATTTTCGTGTAAGTTGACTTTCAGGTCACTAAAAAACTAAAGCGAGTCAAGTTAGCTTCTCAGTACACTTCTTGCAGAGATAGTTTAGGCTTGTATTCTTAATTTAGGCTTGTTTTTCAAGTGACTGACACCCCCCACCCGTTAGATTTACTTTGGAATCCCATTGTGCTCTTCTGCCCTTCTCACTCCTTGCTAGCAGATGTGAACTGCCACAGAAGCTACTTTCTGCCTTCATCTACTCATAGTTCACCTGTCAGAACAAATTCTACTCCTCCCTGTTGCTCTTCTCCATTGTCAAAGTCATCCATAACTCAGGGACAGTCTTAACTAAGAACTTGTTGGTCAGCCCTGATCTGGCCCAGTTCCTCCCCCCTCACATCATGCTGTACCCATTCAGAGCTCCTCCTCAGGAATCCACCACCCATCCAGTTTTGAACCATGAAAGCATATAAGATAAAGCCTCGATATGCAGAGAGCAACTCCTCTCCACTTCTCTAATCCCTTCCTTCCTCAATCACATTAGGTCATCCTAGAACCAATACTCCAGTCATGCAAATTGTCCAGAACAAGCCTGTTAGGTCAATTAAATCTATTTTGATTACACAGGAAGACATCAAGTTCCTCTTGTTTATTTCACATATTTCCTGCATTAGTATTAGCTATAAACATGCCCCAGTTGGGGCAAGCTACTCATGATCATGCCCAAGTACAAGAACAACAGCAAGCAGATTAGGACTCAAACTTCTTAAAGCAAGTTTTAGAGAACACATGCTATAAATCATTCAGTACACAAAGGCAGTATAGTGCATTCTTCAAAACTATGAGTTTAGACAAATAATCAAGGGAACAGTGCTACAAGCATATCTACACACTAATGAGCACAAGCTCTACCTGGAAACACCTTTAATGAGAATGTCCAAGCATGGTACATCCTATTTTAACTCAGCACCAGAGAGAGGACATGTTTTATAATAACAATTAAAATGACAAAATGACACTAAACCTCTAGGCACTGCAGCACTAGTTTTAAAAGATAACTGCTCCTCAATTAACATCAGAGGTCTTAAGCACACTAGAGAAAAGAGGTAGAAAAGCAGGCCTGAAACAAGAACTCATATATTTCTACTTGTGTTTCAGCATCCACAGCTCCTGCTTTGGAACAGAAAATTGAAGAGAACAGTTTATAAAAGGAAAACAAAAAACCCTGAGAAGATTAATATAATCAAAAGCGGGGTTTAAAATATATTTCCCCATCACAATAGCATCCAAGTATATTACATATTTTATTACAAAAATTCGTATGTGAGCTAGAGAAGCAATTTACATCTTTAAGTACAGACTATGCACTTAAGTCACTTCCTTCAGCTTTAAGTAGTTTCATTCATAGCTTCACGTAAAGGCTCAGTAGAACACACACTAAAAGTTACCTTAACCCCTAAGAAAACACCATGAAACCCCAAAACAATGCAAGTATTTGTTTAGAAGTTATCATTTTCAGACACACATGCTTATTCTTCCGCAAAAGCAAGTGAATATCTAACTTACTAGCTAGTTTCGCCTGTAGTCCTGAAGGTCCAGGTTTTGATGTCTCCGACTTGGAAGAGCCTGGTAGAGACAGTTTTGTTTTAGGCAGGCTAACTTTCGGGCTGAAGCGAGCAGCCCAGTCAAATTTTGAAGAGCCACCTGTTTTACTCTGTTCTTTATCCCTGCTACTCCTTCTCGGACTAGGACTGGATGCAGAACGGGAACGTCTAGCCTTATTCTGGTCCTTTCCCTGTTTTACTCTGGCACCCTGAGGAACAGTGGAGGAAGCAGAGGCAACAGCAGAAGAGGAGGAGGATGTGGAAGCTGAAGAAGAAGAATCAGTGATGGTGCTACACCCAGCTTTGGCTGAGGTCACCGATTTTGAAGCCAGCTTGGAGGGTTTTGCTGACCTCTCTTCAACGCCAGTTGATTCAGCTGCTGAAGCACTCTTTATACAAGATGGGCTCTCTGTCCTTTTCCTTTTCTGACTTCGGGAGCTACCAGCAGCTCCACCCTTCCTGGCGTGAGCCTTGCTCGTTGATGGCAATTGTGCACACTTCGGCTGTTCTTGGTCTAAGTGTCTCTTCTTAGATTTAGTATGTGGCTTGCTAGTTTCCAAGGAAGTTTCAGCGTGCTGAAGTGCTTTGGATTTTTTAGCAGAGCTAGGAGAATTGGTCCTGCTGTAATCTGGACTAGCACTGCGTTTAACTCCTCGAGAATTGTCTTTCTTAGGCACTTGCCCCGTTTTTTGCTTTTCTGAAGTATTGACTCTTTCCGGATCTTCTTGTTGTGGTATTATAACAGCAGATGAACTACAGCCTCTGCAGAGATAAGCAGACACAGCATTAGGGTTAAACTCAAGAAACTTGATGCTATTGCTACATTTTTGCAAGATAAATGTGAGCACTTTCTCAGTAAGGGAAACTGCAGACAACAAATCCTGTCCACTATTACGTTTACACCAAAACAAGAAAAAACATGCTTGTATGAGAACACTCATATTGCAGATTTCAGACAAAACAACAAAAAAAAATCCAACACTTTGGTAGCATGAAAACTGTAACAATAGCAAAATAAAAGCACAATATATTGCTCTT
>NW_028185483.1:5640453-5642428 GCF_003343005.1 Rhea americana
GAAGCTGGTATGACTTGGATATATTTTATTACTTTCCATTCCAGACATATAGAGCTGCTTAAAATAACAAGGCAAAAGAAAAAAAAAAAAGCAAACGTCAGGTCATGAAAATATTAAATGTTTAAGAATACAAGCTCCACAAGAGAGCAAGTAGTATTCAGTAATGCATAACTAGTCATAACTGGATTCTAGTTCAAAGAGAGCTTTAATCTTTTTTCTTTTTTAATAAATGAAAGTCTTATCAATCTTATCTCTTACGTCGAAATGAAGGTAATTTATCACGCACAAAAAGGGCAAAATTCTCCTCTACATGATAGAAGATTGTTCCAGGGTGTAAGTTGCAGAGACGCATAAAGAGCRGATAAAACATGGCCAAGATGATTACCCTGAATGCAGGTATATTTTAGATTACAGGTTGCAATTAATACAAGATACCACTCAGAACTACCTGGCCAATCTTCCTCCAACATGCAGGGGGCAAGAGAGAAACTAAACATTCCAGGACTAGTTATGCAGAATTCATTCCCTCCCCACCACTGAGGGAATGTTCTTAGTTGGTGAATTACAAGTACAATGCATGAAAAAAAAAATGTGAAACACATTAGGTGAATGCTACACCTAAATAGTTAAAAAAAAAAAAAAAACAACTATTAGTCATACATTTTATAAGAACTCTGTATAACTAGATACATTACATACAGTTGTGAAGTGCAGATAACGCTTGTTAAAATATGAATATGAAGCACAATTACCTTTTAGAAAAGTGTCCCTTGGACTGCTCAGTAGTAGTATTAGACTGCACTTTGGGTGTCTTTGAAATAGATTTTCTACTCTCAGGAGGGCTATGTGCCTTATGTTTTGCCTGCCCTAAATGTGACCTGTCAGCAGAAAGTCAAAACAGAAAGCTATCAGGATTCTGAGATACAGATACAAACCTATAGGTGGAATTTATTTGGACTGTTTAAAAATATTATTTTAAGTAAAGCTTCAAGTTTTTCCACAATAACCCCTTATGTTAAGGCAATATTTCAAAAGAATCACTTAGTTTCRTTATAAGTCACTACTAACGTAACTAATTTTAAAGCACACTATTTTTTACTCATTTTAAGTCAGACATTTTCTCACATCTGAATTGCAGATGAATTCATGTTATTTTGTTGTGCAAGCCTACTAAATTAATCACTTTGGCATTAAATGTTTCCTAGCACAATATTAGAACACCTGTCAAAGACAACTTTAAAAAGAGATACACATTCATCAACCTCAAGATTCCATGCATTAAGACTTCATCAAATTAAGTGTTCGCAATTTGGTCTCTTGGTATTCCCATTTAAGCGTTTGATTCTTCTTAAACTGAAGAGCGAACACTTCCACTCTGTGGGGAGGCTCAACCTTGTCAGATACTTTAAGTCTGCAACTCCACCAGTTCAATAGGCTGATAGCTGTTTAGAAATGCTGAAGCAAGAGGAATGCAGAAATGCATGCTACTGCTGAAGGTAGTCAGATGAGACAGGAAACCTGCGATGTTAGAGAAAGTAATGAGTTTCACATAGATAAACTACAAGAGTTCTTCAAGAAGCTTTCAGCTGCGTACAAAAAGTGGTTTACTGTATGAGCCGTGACTGGAGGACAAAAGGAAACACACTACTACACTATAAATCAACACGAAGTTACATATTCACATATTCCATATCTATTTTCAAAATCGATAGCTACTATCATCCGCAAGACTCAAAAGACATAACTCATCAGCATTTAAAACAGCATAGTACAAACACTTGCTGGGACAAGAAACATCACTTGAGCTTCCCTGGATAAACTATTGACTCAGTTGTAACTACGAGAACTTTATAGCTCACATATCCTACCCATGCAGGATGTTTGGGCACAACCAGCCTTTATGAAACCTCATGCAAGTTATCCTAGTATTAATGCTGGAAAAAGCAATGTTTTGAAGGGTTTTTTTTTTTTTTTT
>NW_028185483.1:5642811-5675682 GCF_003343005.1 Rhea americana
AAAAAAAAAAAAAAAAAAAAAAAAAAAGAGTGCACAAGCAAGGGCACAGTTCTAAATAGCTCCATGATAATCTACCTATTGAGTAGAAATAGCCAAAATCTGAGTAATATTAGCATGCTTTCCTTGGTAATCTTCCTTCCTAAGTTTACTCCCAAAGCATTCTCATTTAGTCAGTTATTCAAGAAGAAATACATATAGCTAGACAGCACATACTCAGAACACATTCTTTGGCTTATCTTTCTCAGAACACAATACTCTGAAAAGATTAAATTAAACCGCATCTTCTCCACACCACAACCATTTATCTTTATTCCTCATGCTAGAGGGACTATCTTTACTATCAAAATCAAATCAAATAAATGCAATCATTAAAATTTAAGCTCACAACAACATAGTCCATCAAAGTAAGCTTGGGAATGGTTCCTCTAATCCTGACTGTTTAGACTATTACTTTTTCCAACAAAATATTATAGTATAAAATTTAATTTTCTTCTTGAAAATGATTTTATTATAGAGTAACAGAAGTTATCACATAAAAACCATTTTCCCGACAATCGTAAATTATGTAAGCTAACTGATCAGCATTCACTTATTCTGAAGTACATTCTAAAAAGTTAGTTTTTCTTTAAGGTTTGTGTTTTAATTAGAGCTGGATACAGCCTCGTGCTTTAAGTACTCACAGAGCACAGATAATTAAAGATCTTTTCAAGTAAAAAATGGCAGAAGTAATATACCAAAGCATCAAGCATTTAGATCACACGCTGAAGATTTTCAGCTTGTTCCAGGCTTTTCCCCTCCACTTTAAGCCCTTTCCTTTGGGTTCTTACAAATTCTGCAAGCATAATATTGCACCAATGTCCACTCTATGTACATAAATAAAGCTACAACCATACCTGTAGGGTAGGGATGTGGAATTATGTATTGTGTAAACTACCTGCATTTACTTTATTCTCTTTATTTATCAAACCATCAGCAGCAATTGCACTTACAACCAGAGTAGAAAGGTTACACTGGAAACATTAACAAATGGAGAGTCAAAACAAGAGTGTTTTTTTTTTTCATCTGTTTGTTTGGGTCTACTGTGCTCACTTCTCATTCTATGAGCTTAATCATTCATCTTGCTCACATGTGTGGCAAGTAGCAGGTACACTAGGCAACAGCAACTGCACATGCAGTAGCATAGCAGTTAAACAAAAGGAGCAAGACATTCACTCCCCTCCTCTAAGTTTTACATGATGTCAGTCTGGAGAGTTTACAGGACACGGTTGAAGGAACTATGCTCCAATTAACAAATATCATTGCCCCAGGCTGTATTAAGGCTGCAACAACTTGCTTATAAAGTCTTGTTAAGAGTTAACTTGCACATAAAGTCAGTTAAAATAGGTCTGAGGAGCTAGAAACAAAAATAAGGTCTGGAAAAATAAATGCTATGAAAACTACATGGGCAGTTGGAAGATTAATTCCTGTTGAAGACTAAAAGCCATCCATACTTTTGCCCATAATTCAAGGCTTTTAGCTGTCAGTTATCCAGTTACAAGCTCTCTATACTCTTCAGCTAACATATCATTCATCCAGGGGCTGCATTTGAACAAATATTCCAGCAACAAGTACTTTGAGAAACAGAGTTTCTCACTAATGATGAGGAATGAAGATGTAAGTATTTACTTGTGTTTGTCTATTTACATTGAGAGGTAGAKGTCCAGGAAGACTGACAGCTTACTACACCTTCAAGTGGTGTTTTCACAACTTGAGACGACAATTTTACAACCCACACCAAGGCTTCACTCCACTAGTCACAGCTATCCACTAATAAGCGTTTAAATTCACAGGTAGACACTCAGTTTGAAGTAACACACTTTACTAGACCCACCATTTTGCAGTCTTTATATAAGCAGTCTTTGGGAAACTGCCAGCCTTTAGACTTTCCTAGCAGAACCATAAAGAATCAACCAGAACCTGCCCACAAAGAGTTACTTCGTACACTAAAAATTATTTTATATTATATATTTTATATACACACACCCTTTCTGAAGTTAGTTAATGAAAAAGTGTTTCATCTAAGTCATGTTCATCAGTTGCTCAAAGTGAAGTAACAAATACTTTCAAGTATGAAGTAAAAAAAAAAAAAAAAAAAAAAAAAAACTTTAACTCTGTTAAATAGGATAAAAAACAATAGCTCAGATCACAAACTACTTGCTCTTCAGAAATACTCCACCTGTCTTCCCACCCCTATTTCGCACACTCCAACTGGCAGTGTCCCGTTAAAGGATTCAGCCTACACAGACAAAATGAAAGTATAACGTGCTGTTAAAAAAAACACGTAAAAGTTAAAATGTAACATTTCTAAATAGTACTACTGAAAAGAATGAACAATTTGATTTACATTTAAACATTAGATTTAGTTTTTACAGAAATCTCTGGTAAAAGATTAATAGTTAACACATTATCAAGACCAATCCTAAAACAAATTTTCAGAACAGTGCCCATCCAAAAATGTTATTCTTGTTTTAAAGTCTGAAAGATTTATTCCAAACCTGTTCTTACGTTAGCATCCACTACACAGATTGATTGTGAGGACATGTTTTCTCATGTAGCCTCCAGTCCAAAATACACAGGCATACATATTTATTGTATTCTGAAAACTTAAAAGTTCAGCTGAAGTATCAGCCATTTGTACACAGCTACAACAGCATGTCAGTCATATATGTCAAATTGATATCCTACTTGAACACTTTTCTCACTTTTTTTTGAGAAGTAAAAATATGCAGACTACAAAGAAAAAGCATCAATATCACTTCACACTACTGAAAAAAAATATACATACTTCGCAGTGCCAGTACACAGTTCTGGTATACAGCACCACTTCCATCCCTCCATGCCAACAATGCACTGCTTGTAACTGAAGGGAATTTATCTGCAGCACCTTCAGAAGAAATCTTGTATACCTCAATATCACTTTCAAATTGCTCCTATTTGAAGCAAATACCAATGGTTTGGAAGTACTCTATGGCCTAACTAGGAATTAAAGTTGCAAGGTCACAAGTCTTCAAAATACATGGTGAYAACAAAGACACAGTATTAAGAAAGTGACAGCAAGTACCCTCCCGTCTTCTCATTACTAACATGTGTTCTTACTAACACATTTGCTCCCACTCCTCTTTGATTTAACCAGCATGAAGGGAAACTTTTGTATTGTTCCTGCTTCCTTACAAACCTAGGAAGAGTCCTCCTCTTTCGAGAGGAGTACTGGAAGAGATGGTTCAGAGATTTCATGCTGTAGGACTAGGAGAGTGCCATAATTCTAAGTTAAAAGCATAAGGCAGTGTGACTGTTTACACAACTACTTTCAGAGACAACCCTTGCTTCCTTTATGGAAAAACATGTATCATACAGGCTAAACTTACTACCAATTTCAGCTTCAACACTTTTTCTGCATGTGCTGTGAGCCTAACATCAGTGTTTTTGCTTTGTTTTGTTGTTTTTTTTTTTTTTTTTTTTTTTTTTTAAAAATAACATAACCATAAAAACCAAACACTCAGACTGGATCAAGCTATCGTGTTGAATGTAAAACTAGAAGAAAAGACATCAGTAGACCTCCCTGCCTTTTTTTTGATAGGGAGTATGAGTGTTATTAGTGCTGATAAAAAGTCCAGTCTAAAGGAAAATGGGTTCATAGTGGTGTTTTCAGGTTAAGGCAAATCTGCCAGTATTAGACACCCAGTATGAAGGTTCTGCATTTTATGTCTTAGTCCCTCTCTGATCTAGCGTCTAAGACTCTCCAAGACTTTCAGGAAAGCAAAGAGTAGCTGCTCAAGTCAAACTGATAACATTTTAACAAAAGCCCTATAAGCTACAAACAGGCCAAAGACTACAGAAAGATATGCATTATTATTTCATTATGGAAGCAGTATCATTCTCAGAACTGCTTTTTAACACATTCCTCTTCTGTAGTCTATTGCACTGTTTGCTCCAGTCAGAACATAAGAGATAGAGGAAAAATTCAGGCCAGGTTTGAAACAGCAGAAGTTGCTATTATCCTGGGCATAAACTCCAATCATAGATCACTGTTTGTTGTAACTGCTATCACACACAAAACTATCATGTGCTTGTATGCCTCAAAAGAAGATCAAGCCGATACAGCCATATCAGTGTATTCCCAGGTACATTTGCTCCATCTGAGGAGCTTTACATACATTACGTAGTGCTGCACCGCACCACACATCTTCACAAATTTTGTTGTCATACCACACATCATGCTCTGAGCAAGAGCAGAAAAACACCCTCAAAAAGGTGCAACCAAGTGGCTATTACAAAGGGGCTTACACAACCACTCGTTCACATCCGATTAACAGACTTCACRGCATTAGGCATGTGGAATTACTGCATAAGCAATATACCTTCTCTCCAAGGTTGTTTCTTCTTGTCACTTTTTAATTTGTATTTTGGAAATATCTGTAGCTTAGCCACAAGAAAACTTTAAGAAAAAAAGCTGTTGTATGTCCAGGATTTAAAAAGTCATCCATACAAGAAACATAACGAAGTACACAAATTTAGCCAGTATTGAAACTTGCTCTGCTGGAAGGGTTGTGATTGCTTATCTACGACCAAAGTGAAGTAACCTTCTCCACACACTTTATAAGTTGTGGTCCTTAAGTTTCAGATCATAAATTTTGCAGTTAATTTTAGATGTGAAGCAGTAACTCCCTACAGCCTCTTGTTACCACTTAATTATCTCTAATATACTAATTTTAAAAAATATATATCTCTGGATTTAATGAAGTTACTGAATCAAATCTCACACGATCCACACATCCACAGCGCACTGCTAGAGTGCAACTTCCAGTTTAGGTTCAGACAACAGAAATCCAATTACTGGGCTCCAGGACCAATTCATGATGTTATCATGGAGAGGGGGATAACAAGATTTGCTTCGAAAGCACATACCTGATTCAAACTAAAACACTAGTGTAGATGCATTCCAAGTCCACACAGTTCCTTGCATAATATGAGTGCATTATTGCCATTGGTCTTTCTAGGCCTTGCTGATGCTATTAAAATTAGTTTTACAGTTGAAACTGAAGAGCTTCACTTTATGGAYGAAAAATGTGAGCAAGACTGGAAACAACTTAGTAGTTTGGGACATTTACGACACTAATATTAAAGAAGTCTTTTATTACAAGTAGCAGCCAAAGCAGTATGCATCACTGCCAGAGTACAGCATGACATGAGAGATGAGAAAGACGCATCAAGCTGTGAACCCTAGAACCTCTTATACACTAACAGCAGTAGGAAAGGAAAGGAAAGGGGAAAAAAAAAAAAAAAACTATCATTGCATCTTAGATACATAGAAGGATGAATCTTGTGTCTGAAGACAGGCAACCAGAGAAAAAGCTACCACAAATCTGAGAAGCAATCTCTTTCCATTTCATCTTTTAGTTTTTGAAGGACCTGATAGATCTTTTACATTGTTCCTTGCACAGTAGTCACTTTTGCTCCTGCAGTTTACTAAAGAGAAGACTGAGGAGACTGAGCAAGAGAAAAACACTTTCTAAAGTTTATATTCGCTACCATGCTGCATCTAGGTCTTTATACGCTTTGTTAGCCACAGATACCTATTCAGTAGAGGGTGGGAGTAGGGGGTGCATGTGCACTCTGTTTCAAAGGGCTGCATTTTGAAAACAATGCTGAAAAAAAAAAGTTTATTTGTAAGAGAATTTCAGTTCAAACGTTAGTTCTCACAGAGCTCTAATGCAGTTCAAAAGTGTAATACACACTTAGATATAGAAGTCTGACTGCCACCAGTCTGGTAAGGGGTGGAAGAGTTCCAATCATTTAAAACAACTTGAATTAGTGTGTGATAACATAAGGAACAGATCACAATGCAGCATTAAAACACTGGATAAGGAACTTTATTGTAAGAAAATAACACTAGACCTAAATTTCTTCCATTTCTGTCTGCTTCACTGTAGAGCTTCTCCCTGGCATTCTGCTACAGGATTCAAAGGAACCAGGATACCAGAAGACAAGAATCTCCTACCACATCACCGAAGATCTTGCCTCTTGTTTCTTTACTCTAGATGGTATGTTATCCACTCCAGGTCAAGTTCAGTATGAAATAAAATTTGTTAGCACTAATACAAACTAAAATATTCATTCTAATTAAGAGGTAATACCAAATATGCAGAACAGGATGAAATTTTCACTATGCCAAGGCAGGCAACATAATAAAGGAGGAGTATGCTACAGAAAAAACGCTAGATGCCTGACTGTTTTGCAAGCTAAGGCAGTCGTATTTCCCCTCTTTGAGCTACAAAAGAACAGGACAGAAACTGTGCGTTTATAATCTACATCATCATCTATCACTCCATTTGTGTAGAATAGATTTGTTTAGAAGAATGGCATATCTGTCAACTGAACTAAATAGTTCCTTAGGCAAACAGCTAACATCACCTATCCTTCCAATAGTGAGACTGTTCTCAGTTACACTTTAGACTAGTATGAAATACATCTCTTATCTTTATGTCAGAAAAAGAGTTTGAATCCTTCACAGAGAAAACTTTGTGTCATKGTCCTGCAACACCATAGTAATACTCTTACACCAGAAGATCCAAGTCCAATATTTGAACAACTCCCCCAGTAACATCTTGGAAGAAACAGAAATAATACAGACACAGATGCCGCCTACAATGATACCATAATCTTTCTTCGGTAAACTAATATTTTAAATAAATTAGGCAAAATGCATCCACATAGGCTTCATTCAGTCACATGAAGATTCTTACTTCCTAAATTGGCATGTCAGTGATTATGCAGTCAGCATCCATAGGAAAGTTTCAAAGATCTACTTTGTCCTGCATTATAAATGCAACTGCTTACAGAAAAAAAACAGTTTGGTCCCCTTGCTTACTAGTATGAATATATTAAGGAATGACAAGCCTCTTGTTCTTGAATTATGCAAAAGCTGAACACAATTAACATGCAGTGCAATGGAACAGAGGAAAGCTAGTTATCCAGTCTTTTGCAAAAGTGAGACAGATCTTCCTGGTATTTCACCAACCACACTTTTTTTTTTTTTTTTCCCTCCTATAAATTTTAGTTATCAGGCAGGAAAGAATTTGTTATTACCTGTAATTTGTGTGATGTAGTTCAGTCATACTTTTCCCCATAGACCTTCTATGCCTATTTTAGCTGAATATGCATTATAACAAGTTAACCATGTTTTCAGTCCACAAAATAACACCACAGGTAGCATTTGAGGGAAAAGAAGGTTTTACCCAAGTTYCAGTGCTGTGATTTCAAGAAGGAAATTTTCACTCTCTACCTAGATCATATCAGCTTTGTCTTTTATACATTAAAATACATTGTAGATAACAATCATACCTTCCTCCTGCTGCGTCGTCTTGYGGCTGGGCCCCAGCAGTGTTCCTCTGTGAACGTCGCAGTGACCCCCCTGGATTGTTATTAGGCCGGTTGGACATTGGCACCTCTCTCCTGAAGGGACATACCCTTTCTAGACACTATCATTCACTGAAAGACAAGAGAGAGAGAGTCACATGAGACATGTGGCACGAAGACTCACAGCTATATTTCAAGAGACAGACATAAAATGCTACAGTTTAAGCAAAAACTAAAAGACAAAAAACTTTGAAAAAATTTAAGTCTTTCTTTACGGAGTAAGAGTCTTATGAAGAGCATTTATCTCATTAATATACAGTAACCAAGAACTTGTAAGTATATAAAGTGCACATACATTACTCACTGTTTTCTTCTTGGTAGACTTCTATAATTGTTTTAGCTAAGAGATTAGATAAATGCAATTCAGGAGAAACTATTTGTCAACATTGAGGAGAAACACATTAATTACTAAAATTCAGTGCCTGATATAGAACCAATGGTACTTAAGTATTTTAACTTTTACTGAAAGAGATGATAATCTCAATTTCAGGAATTACAAGATTACAGAAGTAACTTAACTACTGTAAAGCAGCTTCTTTCTTTACACAGATAAAGTTGCAAATAATCTGACTAAACAAAAGAAAAAAAATAAGAGATACAGCTAAGAATAAGAAATTCTCATTTACAGATGCTTAGTTAGTGGGGGAAAGCTTACTGTTTTAGACCACAGAATTAATGAACTTGCATAATTATTGCAAGAAATCAAAAYAATGGCCTTGCATTACTACTTCTAGAATATTTCACACAATTGCTGTGAAATGCAGGCTCTTCACACCCCAGTGAAGAGAGAATTTCCATATCTTGGGCTAAACTGTTTCTARATAAAGAGCATAGCAATAGACATACACTCAGCAAATTCAGGGGGTTTTTTGTTTGTTGGGGGGGGGGGCGTGTGAAATCTGGGTGAGAGAGAGATTTGCAAGTTAAAAAAAAAAAGGACAAAACACTGAGTTTTTTCAGAATACAGTAGTCCACACGCTCATTCAGTATCTGTAGTATCTACAGCACAGTAAGAAAAGTAGTTTGCCAGTAAACTTTTAACAGCACCGTGGCTGCAAAGGAATAACCAAGGCTCAGTTCAAATTTTAATGCCTCCAATGAAATAACTCTGCAATCCTGGCACTGGCACTGTAGTTAGACAATGCTTTGACTGTAGTTGTCTATTCCTCTGAAAGGACTTACCGAAGAAGGGAGAAAAAAAAAACAAAAAAAACCAAAACACACACACAGAGAGACATACAGCTTATGTTATTCTATTTTACTGTAAGCCATAGGAAACCAGGCATATAAGTTGGTTTGATTGTATTACGTACCTAGTACAAGGCCAACAGAAATAGATGCAACTAGGACACCTGCAGCACAGTACAAAAAAATAAGCACTTGGGCTTCTGGTAGCCTAGATTTAATCTTGTTACGCTGTAATGATACCACCTAGTACTAAAAATTCTTGGCTCTTAGCACACAAGTATTTCAGTAAGCTCCAGGAATCAAGTTAGGCAGCAAAGTTGCTTGCTCTTCTCTCAGGAGTCATGGGCATCTTGCTCCTTCAGGGCGCAGAAGGGTTTATAACAGAACAGAAAAAAGTTTGCCTCACTAGATTGGGAAGCTACACCAGCTTGCTAGTAGCAGCATTCTCCTCAAAGCACAGCACAGATGCAAGACAACTAGCACAGTATTAACCAAGCCAAAAGCTGACTGAGGTTCCAATGCTATCTACAGAGTCTGGGCGAAGTCAAATCACAGGCACTGTCAAGTACTGTTGTGCATCTTCCCTTCCTCTCTTTGTATTCAAAGACCAATTGAAAAGGGATCTCTGCATCAACACCAACAAGCAACCATGTTTTACAAACTCGTTTGCTGAAAAGAGGGAGCAATGTCCTCAGTAAGAAGGTCAGCTGAGGTTGAAATTGAGTACTAAAGTCAAACCAGCAGTTACACAGTAAAGTGTTTGCCATAAATCCACTGCATCACCTCATCCCAAGATGGAGCTCTTACAGCCATTATAGCTGGTTAAGTACAACTTAAGTTACTACCTCCTTCTTGCAAAACGGAACTGCTAAGATTTTACAGGTGGCAACAATGCCTTTTATTGTTCCCTTAATCCAGAATAGGTAGTCAGGTCTCCAAATAACAATATTGAAGAAATCCTCCTCTCTCTCATCCCAGTATACTGGCCATAAAAGGAACGTACGTTCCACAAGAATTCATCCTGCAAAAAGCAATACTCACTCTAGAGCTCTAATTCATCAGCCTCATGCTTTCCCAGCAAAGATCAATATCACGGGATCCTCAAGACACTAGAAGAGTAAGGGGTGGGGGAATCCCTAGACAATACCAGGATTCCAGGTATGAAATTTCAATACATTAATATTAATCTGGGTAACAGACACTTTTTACATAGTATGGGCTTGGAGGTTATGCAGCAGACAGCACTGTCATACAAGCTACTCAGCTGCACAGGAAACGTAAGTGACAGCTGTTCTATAAGGAATCTGCCAAGTCAAGATCACGTCCAGAGTTACTCCTCTGTATTCAGATCTCTCACCACACTACACTACGCTCAAGTTACCACTTGACTCTCAATTTGCCTTTATATGTAATGCTGGATTGGCATTACAGCTCTGAGTTTTAATAACCACCGCTTGACTGCCACGTCTTTGGTATTGCAAAGAGAAATAACATCAATTAATTTCTGCCATAGAAAGGCCTAACATACCTGTAAGTTTTACAACTGCAAGTTGTATAACACACACAGTACTTGGAGAGGTTCCACGACAACACAAGACACAATCACCTCTTCCCAGCCTTCAGTAGAAGCCTTTTCTTAGCCTCTTCTCTCCTGGAAAAGCTGATGGGAAGTGATCAATACTTTCCTATATCTTTGAAGGCAACAGAGGAAAGACAAAACTGTGGAACAAACCTGCATCACACCTTTCACCACCAGAAGCTACTCTAAASGATAATGAACTAATGTAGGCTATGGCAGGGAAATGAGAATGAGTAAAA
This sequence comes from Rhea americana, assembly GCF_003343005.1. Lineage (NCBI taxonomy): Eukaryota > Metazoa > Chordata > Aves > Rheiformes > Rheidae > Rhea > Rhea americana. The sequence continues at coordinate 5,653,273 of NW_028185483.1, forward strand.
CTGAAGCACTCTGCCAGTTGCATTACAAGGCAAACTGATAATAATTCCTATAAAAACGGGAACTGGGCCCTTTCACAAGAAAAGGGGCTTCTTCAATCCAACTGGAGCATTTCTAGAACTGGTTTTGAAGTTCTTTGCAAGAATATTGGCAGCACAGTGTTCTTCAGGCTCTCGCACTCCAGTTTCGTGAACATTCATGGTATGCCTAGCAGCTCCGCCTATAATACTCCATTACCATGCCAGTTATCTGCTTGGAGTTAAACTAAATTGGATGCACTTACGTTCTCTTTTGTACCTTGATCCAAAGGCAACGCCTTACCTGATACTGAAGCAGTGATCCAGCTTTCAAAAGTGCGAGGCCTTAGTGCCCTGAAGTCAATCTTTGGCAAAAAGTAGGGAAGGAAGAAAAGATGGAAGGATGTTTAAATGCTTTGTAATTCTAGGATATTTTCTTCCACAAATTGCATATCTTACCAACTAGAAACCAACTAGAACTTATTGGAGAGTATTAAATCTAAAATTTCAGATTTTTATTGTGACATTTCAGTTTAGATGATAAATTTCTTGACAAACTGCAACAGTAAGAAATCAAGTCAATTAAGGTAGAAGCAACATTCTAAATGTATAAGCATACAATGAACATTTAAGAGTTTTAGATTTTAAATGCTGCTAAACTGAAGAACTTGCTACATATGGCTAACTGCTGAACTTCTTTGGATCTACATTAGTTTATTTTAAACCAATGTCATAGCTGCACCTCATTTTTGCTCACAGCTTAAAGTTCTCCTGCTTTACCTGCAAATACACACACCTATTTTCTTGCCTTGCAAGCAAGCACTTGCAATTCCTCACTCAATTATTTCTACTGCTGCACCATCTGACTCAAACTCAGTATAAAGCAGCAGAATTTTTACTGCAGTTAGTCAATTTAGAGTCCTGTGTAGAGATCTTAAAAACACAAATACACACACACACAAATCATCTTTCTCACCACACTTTCTCAGTTCAATAGTTATTCACTCTGCCCACTTGCTTTTCCACTGCAGCCCTCACCTTCTAAACCTAACTGAGCTTTTATGTCAAAGCTCTATGAGGAAGAAGCTTGTATTCTCAGCTTAGGAGGCCACTGTCCCTTCTGCTAGTAAGAATAGTTCTTGGAATGATTTAGAGAGTAGGTAGAGCAAGCTGGAGATTTCCTAAAACATTTTCTACGACCACATCTCCTGAATTCTTCTCCTCCCTCCCTTTGATCTGAGGAGAAGTTTCCATACATAAAAAAGAGAAAGAGATAGTGTTCCATGAGCTAAATGCAATAAGGTAACTGGATTTCACCGGCCTTTATGAAGCCTATGCTATTCAGCTACATGAAAGCACTGAGCATTAACAAATAAGTTGTTTTTCTTCTTCCAGCACTGCAATAGTAAGTTCCCATTTTTTTCTATCTGCTTTCATTTCCACCTTCTCCCCATCAAGAGTCACAAGCTGTCTACATGACTTCAAGATGCTACATTACACTAGTTTTCTACATGCAGTGCAGTAGGTAAATTCATGTGGTGACTTTTATTAGATTACCTTCACTTTGACATAGAAATTGCACAAAGTCCCACTGACTTGCACATTARGCTTCCTTTGGCTTTTTTGTATTCCCTCCCCCAAAAGAAAGAGGGAGAAAAAAAAATCCACTACTCAAATTCAGTACAATTACAAAAATCCTCAAAGCAAAAAATGTTACAGTTCTAGGAGGCTGTATAATGTTACCCCAGTGCAGAGAAGACACATAAGTAGGAATCAAGAAGTCTCTTTAAGACATGTTAGGTGGTAAGCAAATGGACTTCTACACCTGCTCCAGCACGGAACTTCTACAGACTTAAAAGTAGCATCATTATTAATGTCTTCTAAAAGACTTGACAAGATATTGATGGGAAGACAAACAGTTTAACAGTGTGCTGAGGCAAATCTCATTGTCAAACCTGGTGCCTTTTTGATGCAAGGTTCAACTGGAGCACAAGTGTTAAGTTARAATCACTGAAAAAGCCTAGGCTGAAAGGCACCTCTGGAGATCATCTGATCAAATCTTCTATTGAAAGCAGGGCCTGAGATTAAATGTTACAGCTCTCCAATTCTGCTGCCAAGTGAAAATTTATGAATCAGGATGACTAGATATATTCTGAGGTTCTGAGTGTGAGCAGAAAGGTAAAAGATGAATCACAAGAGAACCTCTGAAGAGAGCGAAAAGAAAAAAMAACATCAACTAAGAAATCAAAGCATCACATCAGGTATCAGGGTGTGTAGTGGAGATAAATACTATTTCTCTGATAGTCTGTTAATAACAGAAGCATTTGATGAAAAGCCATGTAAAAGATGTCAGTTTAAGTAACCCAAGATCCTGGATCTGCATAGATGTACAGTTGTGCAAGGACACACTCCCTTCCCATGCTCAACATCTGTTAAGTAGAAAAGAACCAGCTCTGGCCCTGCTCCTTAATGCAATCACGTGTAGTTCAGAGAACACTCACTCCTCTTCTTTTCCTCAATATTACATTCAGTAATGTGGACYAGGATGAGGAGGAAAGTACACGGGCATAGACTACAAGTATTGGAGGATTCCAGTCACTGACTAGGTTGGTCTTTTATGACTAGTTCACACATCCACTCTTACACTGGTTAGCTTTAGACAGTATCCAAGCTGTTAGCCAAAAACAGATTTTTCAGAAGGCTGACCACTTCTCTTCCCACTAAAACAAACAAAAATCCCACCAACCTTCAGCACAATTTTCTTCCAGATTCATTTGTAGTGGAACAGTTCTTCTGGCTATTCTGCAGTTATTTGGGTGGAGCAATTTCTTAATCATTGCATGATTAGCACATATACTATATACTAAGAGCAGCAGAGGTTTCTGGATATTGCAGAAATATTATCAAATCCCAGTGGGCCATAAATACACTCAAGCTATGGACTCCAAAGAAAGCCGTCAATTAGGGAGAGGGAGTTACCCATTTCTCCTCTGAACTTACAACTCAGGTAGCCATCTGAAGAGTATAGTACTCTTTAGGATTTGCCACATTAGGGAGAAGTCAGCTTCCCCTTACATCTTTCAAGGGCTCAGAAATCACTACACTGTTAGCTGAGACAAAGCTAGGAGCATTCTACAAGGCCATATTCATGGACTCAACAGAACAGGTTGCTAGGAGCTTGAAAGGATATAACCACCATGTTAACATTCACTAGACTACTGAGTCTACTTGTATATGCCTATGACCTACAGAAAGAGGTCAAAAAATCTTGGCACAACAGAGGAATGGAGGATAGCTTAAAAAAAAAAGAGAGAAAAAAAGAAAAGAAAAAAAAGTATCTCTGCTTTCTGCTCGCTATATTATGGTTCAGAATTAGTAGGAACTGTACCACTAACTGGCAGTTAGAATATCCAGTGCCTCCAACCAAAGATTTACAAGTTCCCAGAGGAGAGAGGATCACCTATTTGCCTCTGAAGAGACGTATACAGTGCTCACTAGAAGAATGCCCAGGTTGTTACGATGGACTGGGTGATCCAACATGTATGCAACGACCCCAACCCAGCAAAGTAGCATCCTTAACTACTGATTTCCGTTCAGTGAAAGGACTGGAAGATACCTGTGCAAAAGATGACATAATCTGGGAAACTCACAGATCAAGTATAGTTTAAGGTATTATTTAAATACATACTACCGTATACTCTGGAGTTGACAGAAGTAACTTAGTGATGGTGGAAAGATGCTCTGAGTTGCAGAAACTGAACAGTCTCCCTGTGTGTAAGCAGGTCAGTTCAATTCTAACCTTGGGACTACAGAGAGTTTTCGCTTGGTCTGGTGGGGGGGGGGGAAGAGAGAGAGAGAGAGAGAGGAAGGGAGAGAGGGAAAAAAAAAAACACTAAAGAGGTCCTTAGTGACCCAGAAGAAGCTCAAGACCTTGTTTTGTAAAGATCCCTGTGAGGCCTTGCATCAATGTTTTGTTAAGGAAGAGAATAGTGAATTGGCCTATATCACAGCCAGAATTTCAGTAGCTCCTTCTAGGCTGCAGAAAATCTAAAGTGAAATATCAAACAGGACACTACTTGAGACTATAGGAAGTCACAGGTGCTGCTAGCAAAGAGCTTGGTAGCCAAGTCAGCAGTACAGCTGACTGATAAAGAACCTAAACTGGACTGAAACGTTGAGAGCTGTTTAAGATGCTAACTAATATTAAGACACCAAAAGCCTCAATTTCCTATACTTGTCTCCTCTGGAGCTGCAGAAGCTGCAGTCAGAGAAGGCAAACTAAAGGAGTTACAGTGATAATGCTGTTTGAGAGCATCCATCTTTATTTCTGCCTTCTCACTGCTTTGCTTTTTCTATGTTAGTCAAGGACTAAAAACAATCCTTATAAGATTTATTTACAAGCGTAGATCATAACGTAATTCAGAGAACTCCAAGAGAAATCAAGTATGTTATCCTTCCAGAACTATGAAACTTTGCGACTTGTCAGAACTAGWTCAGTAGAAATTTTTATCAGTACTCTGTTCAATATGAAATTATTAATGAATGAAGGGAATGCTCTCAATGGCAGAATGCCATTACTTAGTACTTCAGGTCTTGTACACATGAAAGTGTTTCCTTGTAGTTTTAGTCTTCAGTGGGGGGGGGGGTTTCCAAGCAGATAAACTGCTACAATTTACTGCTACATTAAGTTCTGTTGCATGGTTCAGTCAATACTGCAGCAGTTAGTCTCCATATTCGTAAGCAGAAAAAAAGTTATCAAAAAAAAAAAAATCACACGAACCCAGAAACTCTGGATCAATATAAAAGAACAGTCTAACCTAGACAGCTGCAAGGCAGCCAGCAATAGTTCAACTTCAGAAAAAGCCCAGAGATATTTAAGCCATCTCAGTCAGATGAAAGATTCGCGTTAGCACAGGGACAGCCAGTGCATATAAACATCAAAACTCAAAAYAGCAATAGAGCTGCAGAATTCTGAATGAGTTTTTGATCTCTATTTGTTGACAGATATTCTCCCTTTTAATGCAAGAACAGGAAAGAAGGGAAAACATACACATGCGAAGTTTATTCTGTACATTGGTGTCACATCACAAAATTTCTCTGCCAGATCAGATGCTATAGTAAGAGCTTGACTTCACCTCTACAGGAACTTCAAATTTACTCCTACTTGCYAAAAAGCTGCTAGACAGAAGCTTACACTCAGAGGCCAAGGATACAATTCTGTTACACTGGTGCCAATACAAATGCAGTTAGCAACAATGGAAATAACGCTTTTAAACTTTTTTCCCCTTTTAATTAGAAGAAGGGCAGCTGCTATCTCTTCTTCACACAGAAAGAATTTTCCAACAGTCAGCTTCTATGTAGAACTCTATTTCTACCCAGAGTGAACTGATATAAATTCTTCTTTGCTTCTAACAGACCCCCAGTAAAAACCATCATAAGCAGTAAAAGTAAAATCTCATGTCCTTTGTTTCCAGCTTCTCTAGAAGCCCATATTTAATAAGAGCCAAAATAAAAGTCACATACCATCTGCGTGGTGGTTTAAGCTTTCAGTAACCAAAACTGAAAGAACAGAAAATCAGGCTGTCTTGCAACCCTGAGGGAGAACATTATCTTCAGAAAACGAGTACGAATTTCAGTGAGAAGCTTTTACCTTCTGCGAGACACAATGCGAAAAAATGCACAGAATCCTTGATGAAGTGATCAACACTGCCAGAACAAAGGCAAATTAGGAGGTGGTCAAATAAGACCAAGGAAACAGGTTTGGAGGTTGTCGTCAAGGTAGTAAGAAGAAAGTTGAACGATTTAACGCAACTTCAAGTTTAGAAGCTGAATTTCAATGTTTTCATGCAAGTAAAACAAGAAACACCCATCAGTAAGTACTCAAAGTCTGCTCCCATGCAATGCTTAATGCCCAGCTACCTTTGAGCTGTACAACTCTATTTACTTCAACATCTGGTGTTTGAACACAAAACCTACTGCTGCAACATCAAGCCTCTTCCCTACTCTAATCCYAAGGAACAGAGGCTGCTTTATTTGCAGTTAGCCACTCACAGGCATCTCACATACAGCCCTGTAGTGAAATAGGGGCAACAGCACTACAGCAATACCTATGTTCTACCTGCAGAGCCTGTTAGACAATACATGCTCCAAGCTGCAGCATGGCAGGCTGCCTAAGCCCTGCCAAATAACTCATAAATTTTTGCCACATTAGCTCAAATTATAGAGAGGACTATGAGCTTAGTTGCTGATGAAACATAGCTTGGGACCCAAAATCTAAATCAATGTAAGACATTCCTGGCAGTCTTTAGGTAACTTGAGGGGAAGGGAAAAGGAGAAGAAATTGAATTAGGCATTAGAGTGAAGAAATTCAAAGACCTGATCTCACAGAAGAAACAAAAAAAAATTGTTTTGTATGGGCAAATGAGAAAAGTGCCACAGATGAAACCAAGACTACAGGTTTCAGTAGGGGTGCTATGTAGACTCTAAAAAACAACAAGGGAGGAGACTAGGTCTTCATTCAGATAACATTCAGTCTCAGCTGCCGCAAACTAGCTAACATACAGAAATGCCAAAAGTTGAAAAGCCTGTTCACTCATAATACCAGCAGCAATTAAGAAGAAATACTTGAAAGGTAGAAGAACCCTGGGTTTCCAGAGGAAGAATAAAAAAAGTACATATTCCTAGTAACTAAAATGGTGGTTAAGTTTTTGCACTTTAAAATATTGTTCGGAATAGTTTAGACAAATCAAATAGATTATATTACAAATACCAAAAGTAGTCATAGGCATAATGGACAGCAAAATTCCTATGCCATGCGAGACAGTCAAGGGAATGTTCTAATTCCAGTTCTTTGAGGAATAAATTTAAAAATTAAGTTTCAATTCCTGCTTCCTCCAAACTACATCTGTATATGAATCTAAAGTATCACAAGGATGCTGCAACAAGAAGCAGGGATTAAGAAAAAAAATTTTTGAATGTTTCTAAACTAGGTAGCGCTCAAAACATTCCTATCTTTGAATTAGATGCCACAGGTACATCTCTGCAACCAAACAACCCTATACATTGACATTACACCTCTCAGTAGTGTAAATAAGAGCTCTTGAATACATTTGTCAAATTACCAACACAAAGACATTTACCTTTCATTAAAACAAGAACCAAACTACCAAATACTCTTTACAGAGAAACTGAAGTTCTGTACTAAAGCTGAACCAAAGAAGTTGCACTCAGAATAACATTCATGAAGACACTGAGGATTAAGCTGCCTTTAAACTGATCCCATCATAAAGAGGTTCAGGACTGCATTAAGCTCAGAGCTCTCGTTTCATGGTAACTATATACTCAAAAACATACAATATTAGCTTCTAAAACTAAATTTCAGAAAGAGTCCAGTCCTTACAGTTGAAGAAAGAAGTTGTCAAAAGCCTGAGATGCAAACTTCATGCAAGAATCAAACTTTATAGCAATGTTTACTGGCGAGATTGTCTATCCACCTCCAGGTTTACATTACTTGCTTTATAAAATGAATGTACAGGAACAAAGTATTGTACAGAATATGAGAAAGGTACACGTRTATCTGTAGAGCCTGAATATGGAGAGTTATGGCACTGACCTCAGGAATCTAAACATTAGAGCTCTTCCTAGTGCATTTTTGCRGGATGCTAGGCTTCCTCTTAATTTTAAGCTAGCCAAAGCTATGAAACATTTTAAATAAAGACAAAAAAGGTCTGCTGCAAATTATTCTCTTCCTTCCCATCTGTGCAAACATCACTAGTCTTTTCCTCTGCTTTACCATACTTACTTACCTACTCTCTCCCCCCAGGCTACCCACATACTTTCCTTGCACAGGCATCACCAATAAACCATGCCCGTACTTTATAGATCATCAGAAACCTGCTGACAAAAATGCATTATTTTCCTCAGTGTCATAGCACGGTCAGGTTTGCCACAGAGTCTGAGGAATTTCTTGGTCATTTCAGAGGTGGAAAAAAAGAGAGTACTTCCTGCCTGGCTAGGAGACATTATTCCAGACGTGGCCTAAATCCATTTGATACATCTTTATTACCCCTCCTAGCTCAACTACTACTATGCAATGTATTGAAGGTACTCGTAGACTCCCAGTAGTACAAAATATAGATCGGAAAAAACATGAAGCTTTTCCACAGCTCCAAGATACTTACAAAAGAACGAGTAGAGCTGTAAGCTTTCTGTGGCTTAATCTCAGGACACCCAAAATGATTATTTAAAAACTGGAGATTACAATAGTTGATTTAATAATCCTTTGCTCTTGCAATTTGCTCTGTGACCCAATCAAAACACTCAAGAGCTGCCTCCTATACAGGTGACCTTTTGTCCTACATTAAGGTCTAACTGCCTTACCAGCAAAGCCACAACCTCTCATCCCACAAACATCATGTACCAATTCTGCCTTGACTAGAAATGGAAGACAACATGATGGAAAGGAGAGGAAAGGAAAATAGGGTTTTTGTAAGTACTTCCTGTGTACATTAAGACTAGCATAAGTGCAGCAAAGCTACACATCCATGTTGTTAAGCTCCTGAAAGGCATTTTTGCAATGAGATGAAGACAGAATCCGAARCATTCAGACTTCACTTCTTAACAAGTCCTGTGCACGATGTCTTCCCCCACCCCCAAAAAAAAGAAAAAACAAGAGCAGATACATGCACAAAATAATCTAAGGCACTCATATAGCTTCACATCTATTCTGCAAATCCCCCCCTTTAGTACATTTTAATAAATGGTTTAAAATAAAGAGTAATTAGGGAGATTTCAGACAACCAAAAGATACTTAACTGGAGAGGGTAGTCTCATCACAATACAAGTTAGAGCATCTCTCTTTACAACTTCYAAGTATAAAAATGCACAGGGAATGAAGTGACTTAAGGGGAAAGATTAAAGAAAGAACATGAAGCAGACAGGTTTGGGAAGAAAGAATAGCTGGCAGCCCACGACCCATAGGCCCAGAAGTGAGTAGAGTTTCTTCCTTCCTTCCCTGCTGCACAGTATCTTATCACATCAAATGCAGAAGTGAGTTACTTCATAAGAGCTGCAACCACCTTAATCTTACATCCTTAATCTTACATCCATTTTGCTATGGAAAGACACTCAGCTAGAATCATGAATATGCTCATCCCACATATGAGTAATAGGAATAAAGTATTTTAGTAATGGTAACATCTTCGTTATCTTTACTTCCCCACCTCAGATTTTTTGAATACTGCATTTATTCTAACAATTAGTTCCCAGCATCTCCAATTCCCACTTGGGACCAAAGATGCTGAATTAATTGAACTAACTTTGGGTCTTTTTCTTCTATGCTTTTCAAATGTATTTGTATGTCTTCTTTGTATTTAAAGGCTCCTCTAGCAGGACAGCCTTGGGATACAGATACTACRTACTGAACTTCGAAAACAGTCAAATCCATTTAGCATGAACTATTTCCACAGATAGTGAAAGTCAAATAGCTTGAAGATACAGCTCAAAGTTGTGGTAACTATTAATAAAAAGTTCAAACTATTTATTATTAAACGTCTGTTCTGATTAGTTAGAAAATGGCTCGTATAAAGTTTCTAAAACTGACTTTTCATATCAGCAATCTGGTGCTGTAGTTTCAAATACCAAGGACAACATATGCCACTAGCACACTAGGATGCTTGTTACACTTGTTACATTATGCAACCACATGATATAGTCTGAAGGGTTTTGTTTGCTTTTTTCTTAAAAAAAAAAAAAAAAATCAGATGTGGTATAGTACTGTAAACGTGGTTATGATAGATACTTTTCTAATTCAAATGACTGCATAAGCAATCCGTACCCATTCAAGTGTGACAAATATTCTGAGCCAAAAACATCCCAGGGTTTTTTTTGTTTTGTTTTGTTTTGTTTTTTACTATCTCCATCAACAGTAAGCTTGACAGTAATAATGCTGAACCCCACTTCTGATAATTTTCATGCAAGTTTAACTTATTGCTAAGGCTTAGCTTAGACTAAGGAGGAAAAAAAATAAAATAAAACAAGCAAGCAAATGTTAAAGGCATTTGAACCAGTCTGCAGTAGTTACTCAGCTGAAACCACTGTATCTTCCAAAGGGTACCACAGTACTGATAGGAGTTTAAGACCCAAGTAGATTTCTTGGAAGAAATCATAGTGAATGTAGCTATCTCAATTACAAAGAAAAGTTAGTTCATATTATTCAAGAACTCTAAGTGAAAATTCTATGTACCTCACAGTAGACACACTCCCACCACAACATGTATTTATTCAAAATTCTCACCCTTAAGTACGTCATTATTTCAGGTCCATAACCTCACATAAATATATTAGAAAGCACGGGGATACAGTACAATTGAAAGTTTCAGTATAATGCCTGTGCAGCCTATTTTGATGTTAGAATTCAGCATATCAGACTTCAGGAATTGTACAGATGCAGCCATTTATATTTTGATGAAGTTATACAGACAATTTAAAACCTGACACTTAGAGCTATCACCAACCCTCATTTGTAAAAGCTTTCAGATTCTGCTGAAACAACCTGAAATTAGATCAGTTTCTCCTCTGTTCTCCCACTACAAATATTTTATGGGATATACTCACACTCTGACCCTCTAAATAGGGCATCATCTGTCCTGTAGTAGCCAGGAGGAAGGCAGGGATGCTAAAATAAAATCCTGTTTCAGTCTATGCAGGTAACAAAGGAAAAAAAAAAAACAACTTAGCCAATAACCAGTCACAAATACTTATTTTACAAATTCCCACCTCAAAGTTGGGCAACTAATCTCTCTGTTCTGCAAAAAACAATCACACAGCAAATACATACTGAGGTAAGGTCCTACTCTAGTTTGCTGCTGTAACCTAGACATCATTAGAAAGTAACAAACTACCTTGATTTTGGATATACCTTGACTGACTAAATTTAGATATTTAAATCATTATATTCTACTACAGGTTGAGCTTCTGTTTCTAGCTGCCACAGGTAAAAATACAAGYGTAGACACCCGACTTCAACAACTCACTTTACACTCTGTCATTAACAGAAAGACAAGATTCTTCTATAGTGTACTTTTTAAACAGGTCATACAATATACATAAAGCAAGGATAGGGGTCGACCTGTACAAACTCAGCTGTGTGTCAGACAAGCTATCTGAGAAACAGGCGAAATACAGCAGTTTACATCCTTTCTACTTGYCACACTCACTAATGCTATAGAGGAGGATTAATGAGTCAGACTGACAGCTCTGGATCCTTGAATTCCTATGCCTTCACTGTTCAAAGCTTAAATGTGCTGGGTTAGTATCTTTAGGATACCTTCTCTTAGGGAATTAAGTATGAGACCCCTATTGAAACTAGAAGCATTAATAGTATAGCTATGCCATTTATGACAACACGGATGGAGCCAGTGGTGCAAAAATTTCCCATAAAAAAATGCTTAAATGTTCTTTTGATCTTTGTTTTTCTCTTCCTCTTAACTATGTCTTAGCTTGCAAGAAGGTATCTTAATACAACTATTTAAGAAAAAGCCCATTACTGACAATATTCTGAGGAGTAAGCCCTCTCCTCTTCTGAACAATTCAGATTTAATACCAACTCTTTCACAGATYTCTCACAGGACAGTCTATCCTCCTTCACCAGGTTAGCAATCATGAAATTGTATTTACTTACTCTATGAAGTGTTTAGATAGACATTCACGCTGAATAGGAGTTTAGCAGAGAGTGTAAACACTCTTTGATAAGGACTATTAAAGAACTACAGCTTTCCACCTTTGCCAGTTTCAAAGCAGTCTGTGGTACAGTAGGCAAACTACAGCAAGCAGCAGTGCTGTTGTCTAAAGTAGTTCTGTCTTTCAGACATAGCTGGAGTTAAAATATTCACGTGCAGCTACTGTGGTTGGAGGCCCAATGTTGGGAAAGCCAGTTGGAAGTGGTAGTTTCTGAAAGTTACGGATGCTAAAATATTTGTAATACCTGAAGGCAAGCAGTAATCTTAAATTTGCTTCAGAACAAAATAGTCTGAATTCAGTAATCACGGGACATCAGCAGAATCCCTGAAGATCTTTTAGAAAGTAGAACTTGCAGTGCTTGACAGTGACTATTGCCAGGCTAATGGAAGAGAGGTCATCCATTATTTTATTTCTCTTCTGTTGAATTCAAAATCGAATAAGCAATTGTTTGGTTRTTAGTGCTATTAAGTAGCACACAAACAGAATACATCACCCAAGTTTAGTGTAACAAGCAGACTATCACCCACAGAAAGAAACTATGAATTAAAATGAAAGCTTTATTGTTAGTCTTATTTCAACAAAGCTATGCAGGTGATATGGTTATCTAAAAAAGGTCAGAGTTGTTCCCTTGAAACTCTTTTTCCCCCCAAACTATTAAARCTTACGAAGTTTCCTACCCTCCCCTCATTCCTCCTAAAATAATTATGTATCATACCAATATGAAACAGTAAATCACTCTAATGAAAAACTTGCAATGCAATGAAGTACAGTTACACAAAACAACCAAAGATCTTGTATCTGGGTAGTAAAAACAGTGATACTTGCTCTAAGCCAGGACCTTGTCAGTTGAAACAACTGTTAGGGACCGCATGTGCCAGTGACTTGGGGGATGAGGGTGGGTGAAAACAATGCTTAGGTGCACTGAGTAACTGAGAATACTTCTGTGCCACTGTACAAAGTATTCATCTGGAATACTATACTCTTTCACAGTTGGCCTTGGAGAAGCGAGATTAATTCCAGTTGAAATTCCTGCAGAAAGCTCTTGGAGGAGGTGACTAATAAAGCCTGTCTTATTTAGCCCAGCAACATGAAGGTTAAGGGGATATAAATGCTTTCCGTAAGAGACGGGTAAGAGTAGAACACCAAGAAGAAAACAAAGCTACTTAAAATAAGAGGCTAGCACTGACAGAGTGAGTAGCTTTAAATATATATATACACATATGTGTATGTATATTTTCATATACATTACACACATTTGTATATGTGTGTGCATGTATACATATATACACATACATACACACATACATATACACACATGAAAAACATTCAAGGTGGAAATCAGATGATCCTAAAATTCAAGTAATGGTACGCTGAAAGTCTCCTAGGAGGGCTGAAGAACAAACAAGGGGGGGGGGAAACGAGAATTAGAAATCACAATCACATATACATTTTACTGCTTTTTAGGTAGTTACAAATAAATTACAGATACAGCAGTAGTATTAGTAGATTATACTTTCGACCCATGAGGTCTCTTACTAAGCTTCTTCCTACACAGTAGTACTTTAACACCCTTCTTACAGGCACATAACTGACAAACATTAAGTTCTGTTGCTGTACTAAGCTAACCAATGGAGAGATGAGACAGTTTGTTCAGGACTGAGACACCCAGGTACAAGAAGCACTCCAGGGCCTCAGCTGCCAGAGGCTAGTTTCCTCACACTGAGGGCCTCTTCACTAAGATACTGGAACATCATTCTCATTATCAAACCATCCAGTGTTTCTCAGAGGGTAAAAGAAAGCACACATGACTCCGCAAAGAAGCAAACATATACTGCCTGCAGTCTGTGATGAGTTTTTCTTGTCCTGTCCCCATGATACTATTGTGTGTGCTGCAGGGGCGGGGGGGGGRAACTTGTCCCAATCTTCTGCTGAGAATAAAAAAAGAAGGGATAAAGTGGGGAAACTACACTCTCCTCACAGCAGGTTACTGCAGTAAGCAGTGACTTTTAGGATAAAAAAATTTAAACAGAGCTTTGGATAGGGTCAACCTCTGCAGAGGTTGTTTATCCAGCTTGATCCTACTGTTGCTGTGTCACTCAGTGCCCATATGTTCAGGTTTGATATCTCCCAACTAGGGAAGCAGAGGGAGGGGACAGAAGAGTACCAGCAGTCTATACATTCAGAAAACCAAAACAGCTACTCAATTTTTTGGCAAGAGCTCCGTAAAGAAACGGCAGAAAATAAACACAGCAGCACTACAAAAAAAGTAACAAAGATTTTTGTAATCAAGTTATTCACAAACATGCAAGACAACTGATATCTGAGAAAGGGTTACATAACAGAGAAAGACAAAAAAGTTATTTCTGCTGTTAGGTCAATTAACAATATCACCCATTACCTAGTTTTTGATTTGCCATCTCCCCAAGTTGACTTTTCAAATAGCATGAAATAACTTTTTGTTGAAGACCAATATGCAAAATATCAAAAACCTGAGAAAGAAATCATTTCTTGGTTCAAGGGAAATATTTGTAGAGGAAGACAATCATGAAACACACATTAAGCAATTTTGTGATGACCAGCAACCCATCTGGCTACTTATGATTTTAGATTTTTAAAACGCTCCAGTACCACTAAAACAAGATTAAAACTGATTGCATTAACAATATAAGGAGCACCTAATAGAGTTCCCTATAATTTAAGCRGCCATGAAACACAGCAACAAGCAAACAGATACCACAGATAAAGGAAACACTGGTTTAGGACAGTGACTGCTAAGAAGAGGTCTAGGGGATTGATAAAGTGGTTCTGGTGACATTACAAGTACTACCAGCAGGCAGCGTACTTAAGAGTTTAATCTCATCTGCCCAAAACTGCTGGAAACTAAYAGAAGTCCAGACTTCACTCAAATATGTGAAGTAAAGAATTTTTAAAAATAGGTGGTTTAAGTACATTGTTTACTCACTGGGTTCTGTTACCTAGTAGAAATCTACTTTATTTAAAACTACAAGAATAGTTTTAACAATTTTGGGCTAGATTTGTCATACGGAAAAAAGCCTTATGCACCCAGAGAATACACTTTACTCTGGACAATTTCTGGAAGCAATTAAGTACAGCAACAACTGTGTGCTATTTCAAAAGCAACAGAYTGAGATTACTGTACTTGTCACTTCTTTTAAGTACAGTCTTGTTGCCTACCTAAAGTTTTGACTTTACATTAAGTTTAAATGTTCTTTCAAAAATTAATTCATCACTAAAATTATATTTASCTCAAGTTTTCAAATACACAGCTCCCAGATTCTAGCTTACTTGAATTCATCTGCATAGAGCACAGCTGAGCCAGAATCTTCAGTGCCCCTTCTGTCTGGGCTCCAGTTCAGTTTCAGCAGCATGTCAAGAACCTCTGTGCTACACAAAAGATCATCCTGGCTACTTTGATCATAGTGTTTGAGTACCAAAACATTTATGAAAGGCATTTAAGCAGTGCTGTTCCTTCACATATTAAATTCCACAAAATTCACTTTCTTCTTCCCAGCTAACCTGTGGAGCTAAGCTCTATTATCTCTTAAGAAAATTTGTAAGTTAAGTTCATGCAACTGCAGTTTTCTTACAAAGCTTCCTCCCATTCAAGACACAAACTGCTAATGAAAGTTTGCAGCTTGAATCTTCTTGTCAAGAGCCTAGAACAAAACACAACAACAGCTACATCCAATTACATGCCTACAAATACTTGAGGAAAGTGAGAAATTGGGTGTATGCAGCAATATTGTATCAGCTTAGAAGTTGTCACATAGGAACTCTTAAAAAAAAAAAGAAAAAAAGAAAGAAAAAAGAAAAGGAAAAGAAAAAAGGCAAGGCATACCAGCTATCTTATTTTTGGCAAAGAAATGTATTTACTCCTTTGCCAAGTTTCTTGTAACAGTCAAGGAAAGGAAACTAACTTTTTAAACTCACGTCCATAATCTTAAGGCACAATGTAAGTCTTCATTCTTACTGCTCTTGTTTTATTGTAGAAGCTAACAGGCAGGATATTACCAGAGCAAGATAAGGTGACACACCTCATTACAGAAAAACACACACACGTGGAGCCAACTGTAGCTGTTCTTTCAAGTATGATTCCCACCCTCCAGGCCCCTTGTTCTGAATCCTGKCTTAAAGCTTCCTAAAATATTACAGCTTCCATCAATTCCTTTAAACAATATTCACTTAATAATAAGATGTTCTCTCCAGAAGTGTTCTACTTAACTTCAAATCAAGTTTCATTCTGATGTAGACTGCTGGTATTTGTGCTTGTTCCATTACTTGATTGAGTTGATTTATTTTGCTTACTAGTGTTAAAGAACAGAAATCTAGCTACCTAGCTATGCAACTTCTCTTCAGGTGCATTCACTAAAGCTTTTTCATGAGGATTATGACTGTCTGCATGCTCTCATTCAAGCTGGTGATTTTTGTATGATGGATGAATTCATCTAGCTACTGTACCTGAAAGTATGACAAGGTCAAAACATATGAAGTTTTAACAAGAAAATACAATTCCCAATMAGTAACTTGATTATAACAGACACACTGTATCCTAAAAATAAAGGAGAAGAGAACACTTACACTGTAAGGCTGAATTCTAAGTTTATGCTCAGTAAACTGCATATTAAACGCACCTTAAGCGAATTTTTTCATTAGTTTTCTTCCACAGATGCATACAACCACATTTCAACTGTGTTCAGAATGTATATTTACACACACATCTTTTCCTAAGACCAGGGATGGAATCTTTATCTAATTAGCTTATTTGGTATAAAGGATTTGACATTAGAASATGGAACATGACTAACATGGATAAGATGCCATCTTCTAGCCCCCAATGTTAATGGTGTCTTAATGCATTATTTTATCAAAAATAACCTTCCACCACAGACTCATATTCTACAGAAGTATGATGTAAAGGGAGGTATCCTTACTAAATTGAGGAGTTAAAATAAGCATTTAATCTTTTTTTTCACCTCAAGAATATTCAATGCAAGTCTATTAATTGTATATGTATAATTTTTAGTCTGTCAACACTAGGGTTACTATGGTATTATTTTTTTAATTAATCTTTGCCTTTTATTTGGACTCCCAACACAAGATTTATTGTTTCTAATAGTCTGCATTCTCAGCTTAAAGGCTTCTGCATAAGAATGCACTTGTTTTGATTTCTACATTTACTCACCTGTGCTCAGTCTTCCTTATTTAATCAGTTTTAGACTAAGGAATGAGGTACGGAACTGTTTTCAAGCATGTAACACCCTATGGCACAGGAGAGATCTCACATCCAAAGTGGATAAAACAAGCCATAACAAACTTAAAGAGAAGCAATGAAGACATGTTGACATGGAGATAGAAGAAGAACAAAGAAGCATACATGCCTTTCTAAAGTCAAGACAGCAAAGACTAGACCTAGTTGCCTTGGAGTATAAGAACACATTAGATAACCTATGAAGGTTTGTCCCAAGGCTTATTTTTCTAATCAATTTACTCTTAAGACCTAACCCTAAAAAACAATCAAACTAAGAACTCTTTCATTACAGTTACCACTCTGTATTAACAATGACTGATATTAGCCATGTTTCAATCAGCTACAAATCTGAAGGAACTGTATACTGCTAATATTAAGAGCCTAGTGGCTGTCTCATGACTAAATCGTCCTCTGAAAGTTTTCTAATACCTCTGCCCCCAAACCATGCATGTACTTCAGAAAATGGAGAATGTGTTTATATCATTCCATTTCCACCTTTACAGCTACACAATAAAATAATAATCATCAGTAACAAGTGATTTTGAAAGCAGAATGCACGTGAAACACAATACTCTTTCAGAGGAAGAAAAAAAAAGTAAAACCTTCTTGTTCAACAACTATCAGGGACCTCAGCCTCCATTTTGAAACATCAAATTGCTCTCTACAACTCAAGGCTCGCATTCCAGCAGATGACTCAGACCCTTTCATACCTTTTATGATGATCAATTCTTTGCAGTTCATCATACACACAGCTTTGCAGTGAACACCTTAAAAAAAGCAGTCCAATCCATTCAGAAAACAAGAAACTTGCGTGGGGTTTTGTTTGTTGTTTGTTTCCCCTAAGAGGGCATTGTAGTGCCACAGGTTACAGAATCCTTCTAAATTCCTTCTCCCCATCCACCTTGGCAGGGTTTTTTTGGTTTTGTTTTTTTCCCTTCCCTTTGCTTTGTTAACAGCCAGACAGTGCTATCAGCCCAGTGATCAATGAAAAACTATTTAGATTATTTATTCAAGAGGAAGATTCAGGTAGGGAACTGGATCAAATGACCTCCAGAGGTCCTGTCCTTTCCACACTAAATTATTTTTATGAATCATGACAAAAGGTTTGGTTTGACCAAATGAAGGGAACTATGGCTGGAACATCACTGTTAGTACCTCTCATACTTTAAAGTCCAGTACTAGGTCACTACAATTAACACTTTCTTGATGCACACTTCACTTCTCCAATTTTTCCTTGCAGAAGTCTTTACTTCAGAAGCAGACAATCTATTGTTCTTATACACTGTAGTTTTCAGCCATACTTGTACTGACTATGTTTGTGAGTCAAGTAAGACTGGCAACAGCCAGTACATTGCAAGACAAGCCTTATTATAGACAGTGAAAGTGAACAGATTGGTTATGTGTGCTTAGAATCCTGGCTGCCAGACAGAATTAAAAGAGAATATGATCGCCTATTTACAGAGTTGGATTCTACCAACTTGATGAGAAAAAGCTGATGATACGACAGGATAGCAGCAATTGCCCCTCAAAGCTAACCTTTGCACTAAAGCAACCACTACAAGCATCTAAAAGCATCCAGCAGAGAAGCTAGCTGACTTCATCCTTCATGCTGATATACGCTTCATATCATGTATAACTAGAAATTTTCTATTTACAGAAGATTGCTGAACTCATGTTTTAAATTTAGTCATCTTGCTTAAAAAGAAAAAAGCATTTTATCACAAACAGATGCTTGATCACCAGCAAGAATTGTGAAAATAGTTTCACTAATTAAGAAACACATTATTTCATACAAATTAGAAAAATTATCAGTAGGAAAAAAGAAAATGAATTTAACTTTGTTTTCCAGTTACCAGCTACATTTGCTCAACTATAAGATCACTATGAAAATCCTCAGCAAATTGGTTTATATACTGCAGTAAACCTGCCACGATACTATTTGTAGATTAATGTTTTAAGGGTAAACTTAAGGTTATAGTAAATAGCACGGAAGGATGGGAAAAAAAAAACACACTCAAAAATAGACCCCAAAGGCAGTGTTACCCACCACCACCACCAMGAAACTCAGAAGTACCACTACCTTCTCAGACTATACTGAAGTGAAACAGTGACAGCTTGATTAAGAGAGCTTCCGCTACTAAGAATTTGCTATGAAGTGCATAAAGTGCCTTATAAGAAACATTATTAATTTCACAGGTTAGGAACAGTACACATCTTCCAAWAGACTGATGGAAGACCCCAGAAAACACCCTTGGGTCTAAGTTTCTCACCACTGGCTATTACACCACATCGTACAACAACTCTGGGATTTGTTCGTATATTGCAACAATAATCTGTAGTCTCATGACAGAAGACAGACTCATGATCAGCAATGTTCTACATAATGCTTACTAATTAGAGAGACAGAAGATGTAGCATGGCCTATAAATGCAGAGCTAACACATAGATAGTTCCAAAATTCATTTACACTGTAAATTTAGTTACAACATGTAGGATAGACAAAAACATTCCTAGTCATGCTTCAGCTTCACCGCTTAGAAATAAAAGACAATTTAGTCAGGTTATCTTATTGGATTGTCTCAAAGTAAATAATTGTACTTATCAGTGATATAAGCACTTACTTATACGAACATACTTCATGGCTTCATTCATGAAACTAAAGTCATCTGTGTTAGGTTTTATCTGAATTGCTATAGTAGGAATACAAGGCCTCTGTAATTTCTCTCCTCTTGCCAACAGTTTTGGGTCTCAATTTCAGAATGATTTTATGAAAGATTTTTTCACTCCAAATTTTCCTTCAAATTTTGCATTCTGGGTTTGAAGACAAACAGCCAAAATGCAATATGCAAAGAACAAAAAAAAAAAGGAACTTGTGCTTGGTTCCTTTTTGAAAATGACAGAGTTCTGTTTATTCATTTACTGGAAAGGCACAGGTTGTCTCCCTAGTAGTCACTTAGGCCAGGAGAACTTTTGCAAGACATCAAAAGGCTCCGTTTTCAAAAGCTCTTACTCAACAGGTCAGCACTACTGAAGTAGACGAGTATTAATAAGTAGTAATTCCACATTGAGGATAACCTACAATTTTTATTTTCTACTAACAGCTAAGACCTGTTTAGACTCCTACAGATGAGCCTTTTGGAAAATGGAGAACATCCAGTCTTGAGAAAGTTATCAGTACAAGTTTGCTGCTTTCAATTTTTCATAAAGACCCTAGAAGTGAAGCAATCAGAAAATTTAGATTTCTAGCACAATAAAATGTTGAACAATTGATATTAAAAACAAAATCTTTCCATTTTAAGATCACAACTACTGTATATGCAACTGAGCCATTCACAATCAGCTATGTTCTAGGAATGTAGAAGCAATTACACAAGTTGAAAACATGTAGGCTTCTGAAAGCTACTGACTGAAGATTATTTACAGTATTACTGTTTATTAAAGACTGCAGTAACGATTATTTACAGTATTATTTACAGATTATTTACTCACCAAAACATTGATTTTAAACTACTTAGTTCAAATGCAATATTAGGTATTAAAACACTAGCTATGAAAAACTGAAATACTAGCTAATATTTTCAAAAATATTTAATTCCTAATAGTATTTATTAAAATAAGCTGCCTATAAGTAAAAAGTTATATGGTTATTTAATTCAAGTTTTCTAATACTGTTTTCATGTTTCTTATGCTTCTGCGTTTTTACTTTTAGTTTTAAAAAAAAAAAAAAAACTTAAATACTCCATTAATCTCTTTAAACAGAATTCAAATACCAGGTCTCAGTGAGCATTGGAAGGGGAAAAAAAAAAGTATAATTAGAACCTATGACTTTTTCTTTGAAAGGAGGAGGAGAAAGAGGAGCACAAAGAGAACTGGAGAGAGAATGTATCAGATTATTTTAAAAAGCAATAATTAAAAAAAAGTATCAGAGCAATGCTTCCTAGTGTTTGAAGTCTTACAAAAAAAAAATATATATCCACAGTGGCAGTTCCACCAAGAAAAGCTTGTAAAATTAATTTAAACTTATGTAATTACAATTCTTCCTCCTTCACATTATAAAGGATGGACTTCATATTTGTGAGATGAGAACTACTCAACCCCTCTTTTTCTTTCACTCTTTAAAGCACTATGAAGCTCAGCACTCATCATATACAATACATAAACTGTGAAAGTCATCCTGTTTGAATAAAGTTTTGTGTTATGGTGTCAGTACCTCTGAATCAATATTACTTCTGCTGAACAAAACAGAGAGAAAGACAAAACAGTCTTCTGGAGGAAAAAGAATTAAAAAAAATGAAGTGATTATTAGATTGCTGCACGTAATAAAACCACCCTGAAAACAAACCGAGTATACTCTAAAAATGTTTCCAAGTTGCACGCCAGACTTGCAGAATAAATTCAGGCCAGTACCAAACGCTCATTTCTTTCCTGTGTGTAAATGCGACACAATCAGGCCTCACATGCAGGCCTCTCTCTCCAATACAGGCAGGACCTTTGTTCGATACGTCGATGTTTTTCCCCCAAAGCCCTTGACATAACTTTCCATTCTTTCTCCTATTATTTTCCGGTTCATAGTCTAGACTTTCGGGCTCCCGTTCGCTGAAAACCCCTTACTGTCGAGAAAGCCAGGGCACCGGGGGGAGGGTGGGGGGAGGAAGGGGGAACAATAAAAAAGTTGAACAGCAGGAAGACGGGCCTACAGGTCTGGCGAAAGCCCCGGTGTGGGCTTGCTCGCCGGCCCGGCGGGGAGAGCTCGGCGCGGGTGCCGGGGCGCCCGCAGCTCCCCGCTGCGGCCCGTGCCCAGCGGGCCGGCAGGCACGGGGGAGGGAGGGGGCGGCAGGCAGGCAGGGGAGAGCCCCGCGCCGGAGCAGCCTCCACGCACGACGCATTATGCAAGCGAACGCGAGCACCGAGGAACTTGTTTCTTGGCCGAAAGCGACAAAAACAGCGGCCCGAAAGCATTAACTGGGAAAATAATCCCCCTCCTGGGTAGTCGGCACTGTAACTCCAGCCCTACGGGCGCCTCCGTTCTCTTTCCACCTTCTTCCTTCCCCCCCACCAAAAAAGAAAGCTTGTGAAATATGGACGCCGGCCGATTATTTAGCATTTTTATCGAGCCAAGGAGGAGGAGGAAGAGAGGAGCTGCGATTTTTCCCTTTGAGATATCTGATAGCTCCTTAAAAAATGAAAAGGAAGAAAGAAAAAAAAAGGCATTAGGGAAAAGGGGGCCAAGCAGAGTGGGGGAGGGCGACGACGGGGAAGGGCATACAAATCGCTACAGCAGTGTCAACACTGACACTGCCCTTTTGTATCAGCAGCCACAAGGGCCCGGCGAGGGAGGCAGCGAGGGCCCGGCGAGGGCAGGCCACGCTCCCACCGCCCGCCGGGCC
>NW_028185483.1:5676487-5715704 GCF_003343005.1 Rhea americana
CGCAGACCCTGCCCGGCGGCGGCGGCGGCGGCGGCAACAACCGCGGCCGCGCTCCTTTAAGAGGGGGCTGGGCTGCCGGTGACCCCGCGCGATATCCGCCTCTTCCTGGTTGCCATGGCCACCGCTCGCCGGCGTCCCAAGATGGCGTCGCTGCTGCGGGAGGAGCTGTTCGAGACGCGCGGGCAGGCCCCGGCCCCCAGCAAGGACTTCTGCCAGCTGCTCGTCACCCGCCGCCAGGTGGGTGCTGGGGCCGCCGCTGGGGCCTGGCGCTGCTGGCCCTGCCCCAGCCCCGGCGGGGAGCGGGGCCCGGCGGTGCGCGCTCGGGTGCGGCCTGCCCCGGGCCCGTCCCGGGAGCCCGGGGCGGAGGAGAGCGGCCGCTGCCCTCGTCCCGCGGGACGCGAGTCGGGGCGGACTTGGGGGTGGCAGGGGAAAAGGCGCTTCGAGCCCGCGGCTTGGGAGCCGGGAGGAGAAGGCATGCCCGCCCGCGGTGCTGTGGCCTCGGACCGGCGTCTGGCACCCCGCAGACACACCGCGAGCCCGCGGTGTGGGGGCCCCAGCACCAACCAGACCAACCCAACTCCTTAAATAGTGTCGCAGAGCCCTGCGAAGGAAAGGCAAGTTTAGAAGCAACAGGACTTGAAACAAAAAAGTTTAAAAGCTCAGTCCAGGAAAATGAGATTAAATTGCCTACAGAAACAGCCTGCCTGTTTTCTCTCTGTTATCTGAAGGTGTTTAGTGTCCTGCGTTTTGTTGTGTGCAAGGCTGGTTTTCAGGTGAGGGAAATAAGCAGTGCTAAAAATCCTGGATGAGATCCCCGGATTTTCAAGATACTTTATTTGAATATACTGCAAAATGTTCCAAAAGACAAAGCTAACTTAAAACTAACTTCCAATGAGGAATATCTGGCGGTAAAGAAATGAGACTTGACAAATTTGCATATGAGTTTATAAGTGTGAGAAATAAAAATTATAAAAGATTTTTTTTTATGACTTCACCTTGGCCTAATACTGACTGAAAAGATCTTGTGTGTATGTATGAGATGAACACTGTTTGCTTGTTTTGTGGCTGGATGTAATGGTTTTAATGTTGTGAATGCTGGAAAAGATTTAAAATGCCTCAGAGGAACAAAAAAAAAACCTAAAATATTGTTAAATTAGGAGGCAGGATCTTCTTATTATTTTGTTTTCTCTAAATAAACCAAAATGATGAACGTATTTTCTCCTGGTGATGTGGGAATTGTCAGGCCTGCATTTAGGAAAATAAAGGGAGGCTGAGGGGGACAAACTGAAGTTAAGGTGCAATTCCAGTTTAACTGTATTTTATATGCTCTTTCTTTTCGTCTTGTCTCTTTGGTGCTATGAACTTCTAAAATTCCCAGTGTCTGTAGTGGTTTCAGAAGGGGCCCAAAAGGGAGCTGTGGGTTTCTTCCTCAAAAAAAATTTTTGAGATAGGCCTTAGAAGACAACCCAAGGGACCTTTAAGCTTTGCAAAAAAATGAGAAACCTTGATGCCACGCAGTAGCTGGGAAATATGTGCTTTTTCTCACCTGAAGCCCTGTATTGTGGCGCCAGTCACATTGACTTCATGGGAATCATATTCATATCAACACTGCATTAGCTCATGGTATAAGTTATCCAGGGGTATGGTTTGTTTAACATTCATTTTTGTACTTGGATAATAAAAATAAGATGTATGTTTCTTATTGTCATCTTCAGTTTTGTTTGATTATTGTTTTTTTTTTTATGCAAGTTTCCTGTCGAACACTTCAGATACCTGTTTTTAGTTTTGCTTTCAGCTACCCAGATATAACCCTAAAAACAAACCAAAGTCAGTTTTGTGAACTCTGTAAAAAGCTCTGTAACTGTGAGTGGAAGTAAGTTAAAATTATCCTAAAAGTGTTTATTGCATAGAAGTATTACTGTGAAGTTAGTGTAGTTGAAAAATAATTGTTTTGGATGATTTGGAAACAAAAAATAGTTTTGATTTTATGATGGTAAGACTATTTGAATATGATGCAGTAAACATACATATTTGAAGAAAAAATAATTCTTAACATCTTCCAAAGCTTGCTTATCTGAATCCAACAACTTCCTAATTCAATAATACTTGAATTAACTGTTTCTGAAAACAAAGTTTAGATAAATCTTTGCAGCATTAACTGCTGTACATGTAAAAATCTAGGATGCTAGTTAGCCTTTCTGTAGGATCAGGGGGTCTCCTGGGAAGAGACAATGACAAAATGACAAAAATATGACAAAAATAGTAATTCACAGCATATGCATCAGTGAAGTGCCAAGTTAGATATCATTTAGAATATATCTATCTGTACTGCAGTAACATCTGGGAGTCTCAGTTGTTGGTTCACATTCCCAGTATGCTCTTTTGTAGTCTCCCAATAAATGATAGTCATTGCCTGAAAGGCCTTACAATCTAAGCTTCCAACTTTACACAGTTACATGAATTGTGAACTTTGCTACTTTGAATAGACCCATTCTTCTAAATCAATGGTTTAAAAATGGTCCATTGTCCATTTAGAAAGGGAGTTTGTAGCCGCATGGTGGATTCGTGTGAACGTTTCCATATTTCTGAGTGTGTCCCTACTGCAAATTGTCTATTTGGGCTCTRTATGAGCAGTAAACTTAACTCTTCCAGGATGAATGTATTAATTTAATGGGCATGTATTATACAGTTACAGAATGCATATACTTGGGTCATGGACAGGATGTCCAGGTATATGTTGACTAACAAGTCATAGAATCATAGAACTGGAAATCCTGTACAAATATCCTCAAAACTTGTTAGGACAAAACATTCAGATGGACAAGGAGGCCATATCTGGGAAGAAACAGGTGTATAACAACGGAACTGCAGCACGCTTTGTTTTCAAACAAGTCCTGTGAAATGCCTCTTTTTCACTGTAGCAAATTGACATCTTTTTTTTCTGTCATGCAACCTGATATATTAGGGATGTCCTCCAGAAGGTATTTTTAAAGTCTAGCTACTGCCTCATGATCATACAGTAGGCCCAAGCTGCTAGATATTGCATAATTAAAAATATATCATTTGGAATTGCTTTAATTTAGAAGAAAGGTAATCTCTGAGAGAGAGTTAGCCTCAGCAAGCCCTTAAGTGTAAGCTTACGTGCAGAGCAACAGTCGAAGCATGTACAGGAGGCAAAAGAGTCCCTAGGGTAGGATACTACATGCRCACATTCTTAACTGTAAGCATGTGAATTATGTTGTTGTTGCCAAAATATGTCAGAACATATGTTTATTTACTCCTCTTGATATCATCAGTTGCAATAACAGCAAGGTGTGCTTCAGCATGTTTGTGCTGAACTCTTATATAGAGTAACCAGGATGCCTGAAAGAAGGAAAGCAAGTCTCCTGCTGCCAGTAAACAAGATACTGGAAGCAGAAGTGCAGACTGCTCCGCACTCTTCTAGCTGATCAARTTATAACAGTAGTTTGCGAAGGGGGGGAAAAAAATGTGGGGGCAGCTAAAAATACACCCACTGGTCTGTATGGATGTATTTGTAGCCAAAGTGTTACCAGGAGTTTCTACAGATCCTGTTGGTAACTTCCTTTTTTTAATATGAGAGTTCTTCCACCTCAGAGACAAATCCAACTACATCTGAAATACATAGCTGTTAATCAGAACTTTCTAAATAAATGTATTCACTACTCATTAGCAAGTAGACACTTTCCTTGAAGTTAGTAAGAGAAGGTTACCAGCCAGTTTCTGCATAAGCTACACTGGGGGAAGATTAAGGAGGAGTAGGGAGCCTTGTAATTCATTGCAGATGACTTTTCTGGTAGTAGACTACTGAGAAGTACAGGTGCATAAGTGAGTATTTGCAGTATACAGCTCAAACAGGTGGAGCATGTAAAAGGAGAGATCTGTTGAACCATTGGCAAAAAAAAAAAAAAAAAAAAAAAAAAAAAAAGCTACTTAATGGAAAAAATAAAATCCTTTATGCTTGCATTCGTATTTTCACAAATGCTGGGAAGCTATCCCACATAGCCCTCCTGTGTGGGCACCCATCAACTCTGCTGCAGGAATGTAAGACAGAAAGAGACCTATTAAGTTATCAAGTCTTAGTCCCTCCTGTTTCATCCAGACACGTAATAGCTCTTCATAGTGCAGATGGTACTTGATGAGTTTCAAGAACAGCTAGGCTTTTTTGTCTCACTGCTCCTCATGGAACAACTGCTCCACATTACCGCTTCCCTGATGGTTAGAAATGCACTTATACTGACTGATGTACAGCTAATGTATACAGCTGTCTTTTAGCTTGGACAGTGTTCTTCTCTTGTATTCAGCTAGCAATGTCGTTTTTTAATAATTTTGTCCTTTCAATATTGTTTGTTTTGTCTGGCTAAAACAGCAATTTTTTTGTTCTATTTTGTTTTTCAATCTCTGTTCGTGGCTAATGGACTTTTTCCTGATCACTGTAGTGTCTTTTCTCTCCATTTCTTCCTATTAGAAAATTTGTTTGTTTGTTTTTACTGAACAGTAGTGATGAGCTCTTACAAGTGCATTGGGCAAAGGCATTACCTCTCTGGGTCTTCTGGATGAGTTCTATGTGATTTGAATATTAAGATTGTATTAAACTTTCTCTACCAGAATCATATTAGTGATTCTTGATCATTCTGTGACCAATTATTATTCTAATATCTTTCTCTGCCAACTTCAAATTTATAAGGGTTTTGTTAACGACAGAAATTACTATTGCTGAATGAATGACCTTGCCATTTGTGCTTTTCARTTTCATATTGCTTATTTCTCCAGTACGCTGCTGTTATGCTAATATATGGGAGGGGGTTGTTTGGGTGTTTTTTTTGTTACAAAAATGCTTTGAGTTTTATGGAGGAGAAATCAGGTGTACATGCCATGATGAACATACTTAAAAAGAACATGCTTGTCCATAAAAGCCTTGGAATCCTGCTAGAACGGATGGGAACAATGGATAGTATTTGAGTATGCCTAAAATTATATAGAATAGGAATATTCCCTGTCATGGAACTGCCATCAAGAAGGGAGAGTTGTTTAGCATATGCCTTTCCATCTATCTTTCTTCATGCGTGTGCTTCAATCACTCTTGAAATGTCAAATCAATTTTTGATATGCCAATTATATTTTGCCAAGGTTTGTTACAAACCACAATAGACTATTTGCTGGTATAAAGCAGGCAATAAAACCTGTAACTTCCACATTAAACATGAGATGACCCAAGATAGCCACAAAAAATCTTCCAAATTAAAATTTCTTGTGAATTGTGTAATATGATGGTGATAAATACAGCTTTTGAAAATTGCAAGATAGARGAATCCAGATGGTAGACTAGTATAGAAAAGACCAGCCAATGATTTTGGTMAAACAAGGAATGGGTGAGGGGGGGGAAAAGTCTGGTGCTTAATCTGCCTACAGGACAGTCTGATAACTAGAAAGATGAGGCTGATAACAAAAGGAACATAATGGGAAAATGATCTACTAAATGTGTAATTAATACTAGCATCTGTCACCATTTATCAAAAGCTGTACTAAGTAGAGGATTGTGTCATGTTAGTAAAATGTTTAGCTACTTACCCATAAAAGAAATGTATGTATACAAAAACTAATGTTGTTCTCTGCAGTATTCCATATGTGATCTGTTTGTACAACAATTGGAATAACTGCTTTTTACCAAATGTGCAATTGCAGATTTTTATATATGGTCAGAGATTGGCAGCTAGATTCTRTATTTTTAACAAATGCATACGCTATTGGCTCAACTATCTGTCCCCTAATAACTAGGCAAGCAGTTCTGATGACTGTTCTTGTTCTTTATCCATCATTGCTCCTATTGTTTATTGTTCACTTACATCTTAAATAGTTTTTTAATCAATATTCCAAGTACAGCATAATATTGTGGAAAAATAAATTTGTTTTCTAGCCCTGTTAGTATAAACAAAAATTCTGAACCTACAGCACTTTCATCTCAAATCATTTTTTTWAAAAAAATCATTTTTTAATAAACAAATCAGGTTTTTGGGCTGTTGGGGTTTTTGTTTCTGGTTTACCTTTTCTATAGATGCTTACCTCYATAAGCTAGGGCAAAATCTTTCTTCTCTTTCTTTCTTCCACCACCTGATTTAGGAAACATTAATAAGTGACTAATTACTGCTTATGGCCTGGTGTTCTTTTTCAGCAGTTTCAGGTTCTATTGAACCTGCAAGGGTAGTTCCTGCTTTGGAAGAATGACGCAATAAAGTTATCTAAATGTTCCCTTTATATCATGGGGCTTCTTTTTAAAACTTAATGATGACACTTGATATAGGAACTATTTGATTAACTGAAGTTTCCATTTGGAGTGATTAAACTAGAGAAATTGGAAAAATTTTAACAGATATTACTGTAGTAATTAAGTTGAAATTAACTTCACGTTACATTAAATGATTTTTCACAAGATGGATCTTTACTTAAAATCAGATTTATTAGAGATGGAAGGATTTCTATGAAGCCAAGAAAGGAGTAGAAAACTTGAAGACTACAGAATAAAGATTTTTTTTTCTCAAAGTCAGGGTATTTTATTTGTGTTTGAAACCTAAAGGGTGCCATACCAGTTATTGCCTGCTGGACCAATTCCATTCAAGTCTCTTACCTGACATTTCAAATAGAAAGCGTGAGATCTTAAGGAACAAAAAGAGCACACAAAATTCACTAGAGGAGCTTCAACAAACTAGCTTTGTTATGAACTATTTGTTTTCAATAGTTATGAACAGTTGAATTGTTATGAGCAATCTGTTTCAATGTTGCAGGATTTTACTTGCCTAAAACTAGCAATTTTTTGCTGCTGTCTTTCTTAAACCAGCACAGTTTCAAGTCATTTTGTACCAGCTCAGGAATTGCTCTGTTATGCTGAAAAAGTCTCTGCAAAATAATTGAACATTTTCGTGATAATGATGTCTTACAGTATTAAGTAATTATTACCAGGAAGATGTTTGCTAAGTCTAAAAAACATAGAAAAAAAATCTCATTCACTCTCCATTGTATCTACTTCAGGTATCTAAGGAAACAGTATAACTACTAGGAAAATGGAAACAATTTATTTGGGGAATAATATTCTGTTGGAAATATGTTTTTTTGTTGTTGTTTTTTTTTTTTTTTTTTTTTTTTTTCTTTTTTTTTTTTTTTTTTTTTTTAATCAGGTGGTTTTGGTCAAAAACCAAAATATTTTGGTTTATCAGTGTTGTTATGTTTTATTAAAATTTGGATGCCTGATAGTATCTCTCACTTATTTCACATTGTATCACCTGTGGCTGTACACAGTTGCTAGATATTGTCTATAGACAACCGGGAAGACTGGGGAAGCCTTTAATCGTGGTGTGTTATTGAAGATGTAATCCAGTTGAAGCAGCCAACTGATAGAGGAAAATGCAACATTCAGCAACTGAAATGCAGTTTCCGTGATGCATTGCAGTAGCTTTTACATTTCTAGCTGAAATGTTTGCAGTTCAGGGCTCTTTTTACTGGTGGATCAAAGGTTTTTTTTTTTTTTTTTTTTTGGAGAACGCAGCACTTAGGGCAATGCATGTTTTTGGTTTTGTTTTCTTCTCTGAAAACTCAGTTCTTTCTAAATCTTTTCCTGATTTAGGACAAACATTATTATTGAATATTTGACCACGAGGAACATAAATTTATGAACATAAATTTATGAATTTATGAGTAGAGATATAAGTGATACTGAATCCTCAAGCATTCATTACRTGGAAAGCTCAGTTGTTTGTAAGGCTGCTGCATATAGCTTTATAAAATTCCTTTTCAGCAGTATTTGAGCCATTGTTTGAAAGTGCACTAGAATACTTAGTCGCATTAGTTTCAGTTAAAAACATTAAAGATCATAACATAATTTTAGTAAGTTGTCCATTAYCATTATTTATTATTACTTTGGTTTCTTGAATCACTGGAAGCCTAGAGACATTTTTTTTCCTTTTATCTAGGATGATTTTTGTCCACTCCTAATACATTTTTAGTATCTGAATAATAGTACCACACTGAATTACAATGTTGAATCTCCTGTTTTATTTCAAATTTCCTGCTGGGCCTTAACATCTGTGGCTTCTTTCAGAAGTACCACACTTGATCTAGCTCTGCATACCAAGAATGACTTTTCAGGACATGAAGGTATAATAGTTTATGGTAAGCATGYACCACTACCTCCTGCTTAATTAAGTAAAAGTTTCCTCCTGTACCTGAGTGCCTGTTGTTTATATACTAACTCTTGCCAATGCTTGTTCTTCCACATAAGGATTTAGTTTTATTCTTCGCTTGCCTTGCTTTACGTAGTGGTTCACCTATCCCTGCTAATCTTTGTCTTGGGAAACCTCAGGATTAATTCAACTTCTATTTTGCCAGGAAATAAGTGCTCCTATCTGTCGTCTTGTTTTCCTTCTTCCTGCTTCAAGTGAGTAAGATAAGCCAAAAGAAGAAGATGAAAAAGTTTATTAATAAAGAACACCTTTTTCTTATTTCTTTTTTCTGTGTAAATAGAAGCATTCCTTGTGAAAAGCCATGAGATACATTTACTTACATTTAGCTGTGCCATACCTTTATACTTTGTTCCTCAAAAAAAAAAATGAATTGAGCATATACAGTAATGTGTTTAAGGGAGGGAAGGAAAAAAGCAGTAGTAGACAAAACTAGAAAAGGATCAGGATTTTATCATAGTGTGCTAGGATATATAGGATCTCATGTAAAGATGCACCAGGATAATTTAAAATTTGTTTTTAAACAAGCTTGCTGAAACTCATCTGAATTGCTGTATGGAAATTTACTGTAATGATTTACTTCGAGAAGAAACTTAAACTAAATCTATGTTAAACTGAAATAAGCCTAAATTAAATCAAAGTAAAAGTGTCTGCGGTTTTTGGATGGACCTCACTAAATCAGATTAAAATTGTACAATGTGCAGCCAGGGTAAAGTCATTTCCTGGGAGAAACCTGAATTAGAAATTACATAGAGAAGTAAAGCATAGTAACTATAGAAGAAAGAGCACCAGAAGAAGTCAGTGCAGTGTGAAATGGTTAAAGTCATTTGTGTGTTTGAAAAACCCTGGAAACCTGGGAGAACGCGAAGCTGGAGTTCAAAGTAACTTAATAGGATGATAGCGAAGAGTGCAGTGAAAGGAGCACCCACAGATGGGGCTTGCAGACAGGAGAACCAAYGAAGCTGGCGAGCGTTGAAAGAACAAGAGATGCATGTGACAGAAATGGCAATGTAGATTTTTAATACATATACATGTCAAATTATCATAGCAACTGCTAACGAAAGGATAAACTTCAGCATGAATGAACTTGGAACCGCAGCTGAGCTGTGCAGTTGTTCCTTCCGGTGCAGTTTGTAATGGGTCTGAAACCTGCAAGTAACAAATACGTTAACAATGTCCCAGAAAACAAGAAATTAAGTTTGGACTAGACCAAATCAGTGTTTGAAGAAACACAGAAAGAAATAAATTTAAAAAAATAAAAAATAAAAACTTTCAGACAGCATAGTAACCTGTGCTTGCTACTCAGCTGATATCTGATGGAGGAAGAAGGGCATACTTGTCTGCACAACTTCTGAGTCATTGGAGACCTAGGTAGGAGTCAGTTGTAACAGAATGACTGTACAACGTGATGGATCCAACAGCTTCCTGCCAGTCATCTGATGGTGTTAAAGATGTACATAGACAGGAAGGGAACTTGGAAAAATGTATTGAGAGTATCTGTGTATTGCTCAAATATATGATCCGATTTTAGAAGCCACATAGATGCCTGTATTGTACCTTTGGATGCAATAGATATCTTTAATTTCTGAGACATCAGTGCTTAAAGTAAGCTGGCCAGGTAAGAATATAGGAAAGCAGGTTTTTGACAGAAATTGAATTGCAGGTCTATACAATTCAGGATGGTAAGAGCTATCTGAGAAGGGAGTTGGTGGGTAGTTGAACTAAGACTAATAGAAAGGGTTGGTAGTTATGTGTGCCCGCACAGCTAAAGGAGGTGCAGCTTCCCTTGAAAGAGCTCTCCATTGTAGCAATGTACTGCACTCTAGGATTTTTATACATGTAGCAGGAGAGTCTGTGTTCTGTTACTTGTTTTTTGGTTCTCTACCAAAAGGAAAAAATGAGCAAAAAACAAAAGCATAGACCACACCTGAAACTGTGATAAAGAKACCTTGAAACTGAAGAAAGAAGGAGGAAACAAACTGCTTGAAATGAAACCTGTCGGTGTCTTATCCATCTAGGAAGGACTGTTATGTCTTACCCTTAGCTAGCATCCTTTGTTCTGTTAAATAGTGGAATAATCTCTTTGTGGCAGTCTTATCTAGGTCTGCCTCTTTAATCACGCTAATAAATGGCAAGTATCATGCACATAATTGAAGACTCTGATCCTCAAGAGTAATTTTTTATTACCTCTGATAGTGTTGCTTTCCTTTCAGCACACACCTCCCCTTCCACATTGTCTCTCTCCTTGTGCCGTTCTTATATTGTTTCCTCTGATCTGTATGCACAGGTCTGCATAAAGGCAGAAGTTAGCCTCCAAAGCACCTGCACTCTAAGTGTCTTTAGCTTCATTTTATTTTATTTTCTGCAAGCTCTGGGCAAACAGAGATGAAGAAAGATACTAATATAGGAATAAAACATGTATGTAACTGAGATGGAAAGCAGAGACCATGGTAAGGCAGCAGGGTTTTTTGCTGAAACTTCGCTACGTTTGCATTCACCGAAGACAATTATTTTTTTCCAAGCTTTTTATTCCCCCTTCTTCCTGAATTTCTTCAAAATGCCTTTCAGATACTTCAAGTGGAAGCCTTTGGCAGCTGGATCCCCTCCCCACTGGTTAATCCCTTAGGTGAAGTGACTTGATATTCTTGAATGCATGAAGCAAGGAAAAATGAAACAGCTTTGTAGTTGCTATAGATGGTATTTTGGAATAGTGGTATTTCTTTTCCCTTCTTCTCCAGCTGCTTGAAGTGCTTGTTGATAGCAACACGTGAAATGTTTTTTGAATTACTCCAGAAGGTTGTCTGTCTTTTCATCTACCATTGCCTTCATGGCTGTACTCTGCTACAATCACTGTTTTCTTTTTGTTTGTTAACCAAACTCTGCCATTAACAGTAACATTTTTTCCTCTCAAAGCAGAGTAGGGGAAGGATGTGGACTTTCACTCCCTTAAACTCCTACTAGAACTGTTTTATTTACTGTTTATAGTTTACCTTAATATTATTTGCTTGCATTTAACTGTTGTAATTTGGAAACTTACTGATGCTGCTTTCTTCTCACTGTCATTTTACTGCTGATGATGCATTACCAAAATGCTATTAACARAAAAAGACCTGCACAAATGAAATAACAAGAGAGAGACTTTTCACAGGGACTAAGAAAGCATGTATATACATACTTAATGGTGAATCTGCTATCAAGGTGAAGATTAAATTGAAATTAAAATCTGAAATACTGTATTATTGATACAAAATTTTGGTAGCATTATTGCTGATTAAAAATCATACCAATTATTTTACAGTGCAAATGCATTAGTATTTTTCTTTTGATTCTGAGAATAATCTGTACAAGCTTTCAAGAACAAACTATTGCCCAAGATTTCGTTCTGATGTTGGCCCGAGGGCGTTTTTATCTTGCAGATCATTTTCTTTAGGCAACATATTAGGTTTTGCGCTTGAAAATCTTTGGTATATCAAAACTGTGTCTGATGGGAAGCTTGAAAACCAGACCAGTCTCTCTTCAGTGTGATATAATAGTTAAGTCAAATGCTTTACTGAAGTTCCAAAATCGGTTGTTCTGTACTTGAATTTAGATGCACTGAGAAATACACAAATCTAAATGGAACAGTCAAACGACTACTGTGTTTGCGAGTTAGGGCCTTAAGGGGGTCTCTTGTGCAATGCTTCTCCATCAAACTGTATACCTCAAGAAGAGGAGAACAAGAGAAGGGCCAAAATTACTTTGGGCAACCTCAAGATTTTTTCAGATTTGCATATGAGACTGCAGCCAAACCTGGCAGAAAACTGTGCTCCCTTTTCGGAAGAGTAGTAGTAGAGCTGAGAAGAACAGGGAACCTGAAGGGGGGAAGTTTCCCCTTTAACTGACTATTGCTGATGAAATTGCTTTAGGCCTCGCCATGTAACTTCACCCTCAGATTTCAGCCTGATACAGATGCATTTAAAGAACAATCACTGTAGAAAGAAGTGATTCCTTAAATCATCATAATGTGCTRTAAGAAATGTGCAGTTTTTATGTCCTCTTTCCCAGAGGTGTAATGTTGAGTATGAATCTTGAGGAAAATAATATGGTAGAAGGTTCACAGTCATATCCATTTTACTCCTTAGTGATGCTCCTGAGAGAAGGGATGGAGATTTTTTCCTGCCTTTCAGCCTTAGTTCAGATATGCCCATCAATCACAGCACATGATTTCAAAGCTCAGGGCAGAAGCTAAACAAGATACTGAGATCTAGATAATGAGAGTTTGAATGTCCAAAACTGCCAGACAGAAAATTTGTTTTAGACTAGAATTACCACAGTTTTTACAAGTGACACCAGGAGACCTGATGTGTTTTGGGTGAAAGGGAAACTGCTATCCTGTGCAGATGTGATCCTATGAATGCAGATAACAAAAGAATAATGCTCATGACTGCCCATACTATTGCAAATGCAAGCCTAGACTTGAGTAGCAATCGTCAAATAAGCACAGGTGTTGTAATCCCTACTCCATATTTGCAAAAAAAAAGTCAGGTAATATTTTGCCAGATGCAGAGCAAAAAGCATCTGAATTCACAGGTGTAGCAGGCAGCAGTGCATACCTATTTGATTCAAGCTGTGTATGACTTCAGTGCAAAATGGTATATTCCCTGGGTTTAGTTTGTTTTCAGATTGCTGGTCTCTTGCAATGTTGGACCTAACTGTGGTTCACTTTCTGTGATTATTCCTAGAAGAGTTTCCTTTAAACATTTCTAGGATCTCTGAATAAATGAAGGCTTCATTATCTGCAGCCTGTTAATGGCCCCTTTGACCTTCTGAAATGGAGCAGTTTTGTCCAGCTTGCAATTTTGAGGCATACATTTTGCCCAGAAATTGTTTAGCCCGTTCTGCCCGACTGCCACTTGCTAGCAAACAGCATTGACATTCTTGTACGTTAACCAAATCAGGAATCTCAAAATGGTCTCTTCTGCCTGATCATAATGAAGTAACAGCATTAATTGGAAATGTTCAAAATCAGGTAGAAAATAAAGGCTTTCTTTCAAAAAAGCCTTTAAAATAAAAAGGTCAAAGCTGTCATAACTATCGATTGCTGTTTTCTCTGGTATTTCAAGGTTGATAAAGACTTTAAATCACTTAACCCTCTTGAATCTATCTGTATCCAAGACTGTAGGAAATGTGCTTCACATTGTAATAGTTATGGATTAGTTCATGGAATTTGTAATCAAGACCAATGGATATTTGTTAAGGAAAACGGTTGCAATGGAAATAGCACTGTGTGTTACCTTCTGCAAGCTGTAAAGGCCAGCTAGGCGTTATTAGCTGCTAGATCTTTCCCAAGAAAGATGCAGGCCTGCAGTGCCTACATGGGTTCTACTGTAACAGCATTATGTGACTATTCCTCACAGATTTACTGTAAAAATAATTATTTTAAGCATAATATTTTAAATGGTCTATTTTCAATTTGAATTTCATTCAATTCTTTTCAATATATTAACATTTTATTTTTTAACATATGAATTTCAAGAAGAAATAACAAATGTAAAGGTGATCACTTGATCCAGATAATTCGGTCTTCCCTTTAAGTTGCTGCTAATTGCAAGGATAATTTTTCTTATGCAAATATTGAAGTATGTATTTATGTACACTTGAGTTTATAGTGTGTTTATTGATTACTATCTAACACAGAATGCTTAATCTTTTTTAATAAACAGTTTTAAAGGGCAGAAGACACAACTGTGTAAAGTAACAGTACTGATTCGTGGCAGAATGACGATGTTCACAAGGGCGTTTTTCCTAGCTACGTTTTAGAAGTCAGATGGGACGTTGTATTGCAACAATTAGAGCTTGCCTGCTTCACTGCTCCAGAGGAGTTGGAGGATTACTTTGATTCGTGAAAATATTAAGACTTTCTGCTGATGTCGTATAATTAGGAGGGAGATTGGTCTTGCAGACTTGCTTGTTTAATTTATTGTATTTACAATATTATGTATAGTAGCTATTCTCAATTGTCCTTTATACAAAGGACAGTGAAGAAATTAATAGAAATAAGTTGCTATGTAAATGTGCCAAGATCATAGTATAGATTTTCATAATACTCGTTAAATCTGATCATTGTTGTATAAGATATAACTATTATTTTCTTCAGCTACTTCATAGCATGTTGTAGGAATAGTTGCTTATACAAAGTTTTTTTTTTTTTTTAACAAGAACATAACTGTTTTTGGAGAAAGAAGAAAAAAAAGATTCTTCAGTTTTACAAGGTCTGTGTTGTTGCTTTTAAGATAATCATAATATGATGTTAGTAGCCCTGTATGAAATAATTGCCTATGTGTCTTGTTATTGTGCTTTAACAATTTATCCCATGAGGATCAAAATAGCATTTACTGTAGCTAGACCCATGTCAATGCAGAAGGGTAGCCTCCCTCGGGTTTGTAGTTAACATTGCATTTTAGTTCTTTTGCAAATACCTGTGTTGTTTGTGCTACTTGGCTTGTGTCCAAATACAATTTAGATATAACGCATGGTCACCTCTTCTTGGTGACAGGCGAGTACAATTTTTAAGGTGTATATTTAAGGTGACCTGGAAGCCTACACTTTGTTCACTTGCAAAACGAGCATCAAAATTGGTCTGTCTAAATGTAAAAGTGTTGTATTCATTTTTCCCTTGTTAACTCATGCCAATTAAAGATGTAATGTACACATCACTGCCATTGCATAAAGATCTTAACACTGCTATAGCATCAGCTTCTTAATCAGGTGAGGCTACGATGGAGTAAGTCTAGAAGAAGCTATGACAGAAGGAGCGCATTTTCATGGCTAGAGTTGCAGCTAAACTAGCAAGGGCTGGAAAATGATGGAAGGGAGTAAGCGAGTAGCTTGCACTATGCTAGTTAGTTGCAAAGCTTAACTATATATAGACAAGACATTGGACTCCTTTGTAGGTTAGAAATTGAGCTTAGGCTCACAAGCATTTAAGCAACAGATCAGCTGATACCGGCTTCAAGCAGTCAAACTGGGGAAGATCATAACTTCAGAAAGGTCTGTCTTAGTTATTTCGTTGAAGATGTTGCAGTATTGTTCACTTCTGTTTTGTAAAAGTTTATGTGGAGGTGAAATGAGTAATTCAACTGCATGAAAACTGGATGCTTTTAAAAATACTAGATTCATTGGAGATTGTGGCAAAATTATAAAATATGCTGGAAGAGGAGAAGATGGATAAAAATGAGAGACAGAGGCATTTGAATATTTAATTTGGAAATCAAACAGCAAGATAAGAGGCAACATAAATTTTCTATAGTCTCCTCTAATCCACAAAACCCAGCCAAAAGCAGAGACTGTTGAAAGTTTTGGAAATATAATATGATATGGGAAAAGGGGAGCTCGGCTGACAAACAGATTAAGAAAAGTAGTTTAGTGGAGGTAATGATGCCAAGACTAAGTGAGAAAGCAACCAACTTTTCAGTAGAGAATCAGGGCTGCTTCACTGCCCAGGGGAATGAGGCCAAAAAGAAAGACTTGGAGTATAGGCCATTTACCTGGGACAGACTAAAATAATTAAATCTGGATTTCCTAAATCTCAGAAAGCCCTGTATTTCCTAGATTTTGGAATTGTGTCCCCCTCACCTCGTAAATAGTTGTTTAAAGTAAAACAAGAGGAAAATGAGGGAAATTATCTCAATTTCATCTCGGACTACTGGTT
Source organism: Rhea americana (assembly GCF_003343005.1). Lineage (NCBI taxonomy): Eukaryota > Metazoa > Chordata > Aves > Rheiformes > Rheidae > Rhea > Rhea americana. The sequence goes on from NW_028185483.1 coordinate 5,692,427, forward strand.
ATTTGCTAGGCAAAGTAGGAAACTGAGTCTGGAAAACTTGGAAATCCCCCCMAAAAATATATTGGAGAAATTTCATATGTGTKCTTTTGTAATAGGACTTCACAACTCACACCCACTAAAGTTTTTTTCAGCTTTTTCCAAATATTTCACACAGAATCACAGAATGGTTGAGGTTGGAAGAGACCTCTGGAGATCTAGTCCAAACCCCTCCCCTGCTCGAGCAGGGTCACCTAGAGCACGTTGCACAGGATTGCATCCTGATGGGTTTTGACTRTCTCCAGCGAAGGRGRCTCTACAATCGCTCTGGGCAACCTGTTCCAGTGCTCTGCCTACCTCACAGTAAAGTTTTTCCTCATATTCAGGCAGAACTTTCTGTGTTTCAATTTGTGCCCATTGCCTCTTGTCCTGTCCCTGGGTACCACTGAGAAGTCTGTCCCCATCCTCTTGACACCCTCCGTTAAGGTATTTGTAGACATTGATAAGATTTATCTTTATATATTATGAGTCTGTCATGCAGGATGCATGTTTCCAGTCCTATAACCTCAGAAATAGAGTAAATTAGAGAAGTTGGAGCCCAGCATCTTTAAAAGATAGCTCACCATATGACAAACTTCTAATATTATTTTTCTTCATACAATGTAAATAGTACTATGCTTCTAATAACTTACAGTCCAGATAAAATTTGACAATAGATCCTTCCCAAATAATTTTTTGTTGCTACTTTATCAATTATGTATTTGAATTGTTTTATTGGTCTAAAAAATTGCTATGACTTTTTAACCCAAAGCCTTGATTGCGTGCTGCTGTTCTTTATATTTGGTTTTGCTCATGCTTTCCTCTTACCTATTTTTTTTCAAGAAGCAAAACTGGAGGAATTAGCAATGTAATTGTGAATTGCTTTAATATTTGTGCCCGCAAATACCATCCAGGATTAAATGCATCTATGGTTACCATAGATGCGCTAGTACTACTTTCCATTCTTTTTCATCTGTGAAAAGTGTACATATTTTCTTTTAAAATAAGCAGCATATCCTAACAGATTATCAATATAACTGTTTGTCCTGAGTAATTATATTCTGTTTGTAACTTTCCTTAAATAGTGTTATAAATGGTTCATTCCACTATAAATCAAAGAATAATTGTCTAGAAAATATGTAGTGTAACTTTGTGATGTCCTCAAGAATATTTTATTTCTCCTGTGCCAGTGCATGTTGATCTATGTTCCCAATCTGGCAGATAGCTGTGTTGCATTGTGCTTTGTGGTACAACCAAGATGATGATAAGAGATTACCAAAATGTACATTTTGCTAATCTTTTGAGCTTTTGACATTTTAGGTAGTATTAAAATGCTTTTGAATTTATAATTACACAAAGGTGCTACAAGAGAGTACCTTTCTGTAACCATATGAAAACATCTACATTCATTGCTTTMAAAATAGGACGGAGGTATTTTGTCATGGTGTTGACTTGGGTCACTTTTTCAGAACTCTGAAAAAGTGGCAGGGTTTAAAGATAAAAACTTATTTAACAATTTATACATATACATGCACTCAGCTGTGTGGTTAAAATGTGGTCTTGCACACTTGTGTGTGCATAAAGGTAAAAGATGGATAAATGCACTTATAATCACAAGCTTCTTTTCACAGGAAGTATTATATATATTCTTAATGTTTATCTTGTTTACACCAGTGCAGGTTTGGGCCAAACTCTGCTGCCTGTATACCCCTAATTCTACTGTACTATATATGCCAGATAGAAAAATATTTATTATACTACTTTATAGCATCATACACATGTTGTGTATCGTGACTCTGCTATTTTAAGAATTAGATTTCTAAACTTGTGTTCAGTTAGATAAAGCTTTTTTTAAAAAAACAAAATGTCACTTCTGACAGTAACATGTAAAGCTTAGGAGCAGGTGTTCTTCTTTTCCCCTTAAACAGTTATTTTGTAAATATTGTACTCTTAGTTCTGCCTCATATTGACTGATATACCAAGTGAGGAATATGTGGAAAGATATCTTTTCTTTCTCCATGTGCGTATAATTTCTTTTGTCCTTATTCTCCCCTTACACTTCCCATAAATAACAATGAAATTTGCTTTCCATGTTGATGTTTCCTATACTGTTGGACATCTTAAAAAAACTTTTTTAAAGCTTTGGAGGTACAGGATGATAGTTCACTGTTGTTATCTCTGCAGGGCTGCARTCACACTAGCGTTGAAGCCTTCCCAAGTAATAAGATCGTCACTGAAACAAAATGAAGAGAGGTTTATAAGCTTTTTTGCACTGAATTCTCATATTACTACTAGTATCTTAAATGACATTATTTTAGCAAAATGGTAGTCTATACCAGACCTGTACCTTACAGAAACGTTAAYGCTGCTATTATAAAATGCTTCAGTGGTGTAATTTTTTTTGATATATGGAATTTTAGAATGCAAATGCAGTAAATGGTTTGTTTTCCCTTCAAAGAGGCAACTGCAGATAATAAAGATTGTGTGCCATTTAAAATATATGATGAACTTATGGAGTACCATTTTTTAATTAACTTCAAATAACTGTCCTCAATATTCTGTAAAATAACCTTTTTATGTGATCTTGTATGTTTCCTGTCAAACCTTGCGATGATGCACTCGCCACAGGAGACATCAAAATGATGATCTTTAGCTGGTTACATCTGACATTCAAATGTCAAATGTAGATGTTGAGCCTTTATTTGTACGTTTTTACAGTTACTGTACATGAAATATCAAATAGATATTTGGATGCAAGCAAGGCTTAAATAAAGAAACAATTGGTGTGGGCCTGTCTTGGCAGACTCTAGAATCTGAGCTTTGCTTTAAAAATTAAATGTGAAAGTGAATTCAACTTACTGGAAATTAAAAATACTTAATTCTTCTCAACTTTAAAATCTACTTTTTGACATTGAAATACTGAAGAAATCTAAAGTTACATTCTATGCTGCAAGATGTAAAATACTTTTCAGGTCTTAGGTTTGTAAAATAAATTAAATAAATGTGAGTAGTCTTCTGTGATTTGACAGTTAATTCAAAGTTTGTTTTTAATTTTCTTTTTGTAGCTACCAATAGAAAAATAAGGATATGATAAATGAATTTCATATATATGTTTGGGTGCGTCTGTAACTATGCACCTCACTAATACTGTTTTCCAATTTTATCACTCCTCGGTATGTCAGAAATCTCCCTATACATATAACTTTATATAAATTCTGACTTTTCTCAAGCAAATGAAAATAAAGAAAATAAGAGATTAATCTTAGTAAGAATATAAGGGGGGTTTTATTATTTTTATTTTTTATTTTTTATTAAACCTTGCCTGCAACAGCAACTGGCGTGTAATTTTGGCTTATAGTGTGATCTTTGCTAGACAACATGTTTGCAGGAAGAGATGTGATTATGGCTTTCCTCTCCTGTACACCCAGCTGTGTAGCAATGAATTGAAAGTAGATATTAAAAGCTGACACACTGTTCAAGGACAAATACATATTAAGAAAACTCCAAAGCCCCTTATTCTCCATCATTTCATAGCTGCGTAATTGACCGTTTACATTAATCTCTTGTGTCAGTTGTATGCTTTCTAATCTAGGCTTTTTTTTTTTTTCCCCTTTTTTTAATTCTAGCTTTAAAAATGTGAGTTGAATGTCTACAGATAGCGAGCTTTTTCCTGAGTTTTAAGATAGACTAAACTCTGAGGTTTGAACCGCCCTATTAATTTCAATTATCTCCTAACTGCGAAATGTTAAAATGGCAATTCAGCTTTTAGTCCTGTCACTTTTGAACACTTGAGCAGTCGAATGGGCATTTGTGCTTCTATAACTTACTGTCTAATGAACTGTACTTCTGCCACTAAGTGCAAAATGAAAAGAGAATGTTTATTGTTTTGCAAGTTGAGATGGCAATAAAAATGTTTTATTTTGTACAAACAGTTTGCATGTAGGGATTGGAAACATATTTCCTTTGTAAATAAAACATTTTACATTTCCCTTGAGGCATTATGGGATGTTTACTCCTTTAAAGCAGTTGGTAAGGTGACTGGTAATGTAACTGTGGTCTGATCTCTGTGATGACTTTGTGTTCTTGGGAATGCAGTAATAATTACATAACCAGAGTGCTAAATTCTAGTAATATATTTATCTAGTGGTACTTAGTGCTTGTTACTTCTTCATTTTTCTTCCCCAATTGTAGGTAATTTTCAGGTGGTGGAAAATCTCTCTTAGGAATGAATTTCGTGAAGGAAAACCTGGAGAAATAAAAGAATCTCATGAGGATTTTTTGGATGATTCATCTCTTCATAGTAAGATGACAAAATAGTTGCATATTTGCTATGGCATATAATGGAATAATTATGAATATTGATATGTAATAATTTTCATGTAAGGTGATTTCTTTGACTTGTCAGGCTTCTGTGTATGAATTTATTAATATAAATTAATGGATGGATATTGGAAAAACAAAAAGGCATAACAGTAACTGTAAATATGGGATAAATTTGAACAACACTGATAGTTTCAGTATAAGAAAATGACAGAATTAGTAGTAACAGAAATAGGCCAGAAAGCAGTATTTTTATTGCTAATAACTCAGTAACCTCTTAAAATGCTCTGTGCTGTGCCAGCACCATTATCTTTATGGCCATGTCATGAGGCACATTGGATTCCCAGTCTGACTTAACATAAGCCACATCAAAGGCGGTGGTGATGCAGAGGGTGTGACATGAGGTTGGGAATGTGCAGCCAGAGTAAGAAAGGCAGTCAAAATGCAGATTTACAGGACTATTTTTTGAAGCCTGGAAACCAGGGATACAGTAAACAGCTGAAAAGTTTTTGATTTGAGGGGATGGTTGTCCATCAGCTGGTTTGGGGGTGGGAGGAGACAGAAGGGGTCAGGGGGGAGGGATGAGTTGACAGGTCATGTGGACAAGTCAGATAGTTACTAATTTGTGTCATCTTGTAATTTTTGGTTATAAATAACTAAATTCTTTTAAGAAAAATGTCAAAATAACTAATTTCTTTTAAGAGAGATGTCATGTCATAGATTACCATTGCTCATGGCTCAGAGAGGAAATGGTTTCCTGAAAATACTAAGTCAAAGTTGGACTTAATTCAGTAACTGCAGTTAATAGCTGAGCTCTGTGAGCTATGATCTGATCCAAAAAAATGAGAACTGCATAACTGTACCTGAGGTACTGGATTGAGATCTGAGACTTGTACCKGGACAACCTAAGTAGCTCTTAAACACCTTGCATTGGTGAAATTTTCTTRTAAGTTGCACTTGCATTCTTGTTATGTGCMGACCTAAAAGAACTTCAGTTACAGATGTGACTTTACATTTTTTCATATTTTTGTGGTGATTTTTAAAGAGATGTCACTTCCAAATGATGAAGTCTGATCTCTCTCATGAACAGATTCGGTAGACGTTGTCTTCTGTACGTCTAGGCAGAGTAAGAGTGCTGTCCCAGTCAGTATAGCATCTTGGATGGTGGGGGGTAGGATGAGCTTTCTCCTCAAGGAAAAATTTCTTGCAGTTCCAAAAGTAAATATGTCTGTTTCTTCATTTAGAGATAGAAGCAAACCAATTCAGATTTGCTATGCTTTGCTTGTTAAAATGTAACACTTGCTACAGCTTAATGAGTTGTCTTCAAGGGATTTTTTTAGCCCTGGTAAGCTTATACATTCTGGATTTGTTTAACGTGCGTTTCTGACCCCCACTGTAACTTTTGAAACTGGCTGCAAATTTCAAGCAAATCTGATTGAAATAATGACGCTCCTGTAGGCAGCTGGGTGGGGAAGCTATAAATGACTGCCCATAGCGCTGCCCGTGCCAGAAAGGCTGCGCGTTCTGAGCCCAAGTTACGAGATAGAGAAGAATGACAGGAGAGACGTTGTAAACGCCCAAGCCGTGGAAAAAGTTTCAGTCAACRCTCACGGCCCATAGCAAAACAAGTCTTTAATTCCAAATATTACTACTTATTTTGACTAGGAGAGGAATGAAACAATAGAAAATGGTCTGCCATTTGGATCTTTGGATTTGGTTAGTGCTCAAGGAGTGTTTAAGTATATTACGGGATTTTTTTTTGCAATGAATGTTTATAACCACTGTATTACTTGAGGCAAAGAAGAGTTGGACCATTTTTTAATTTGACAAATGTGATCATCGATTTTTATAAACTTGAGTTTTCTAGGAAATAGTTTTCTGTACTTTTTTTTGCTGGTAGTTGCATCCAATTTATAGCTGAATTTTAGTAATAAGTTTTAGTGGTTTTATATTATAAATCTGAGAGTTTTTTCCTCTCATAGTATTTGATATTAATCTAATTTTACAACGAAATATTACAAATATATAATATTTACTATGTTTTTAAGAATTTATATTGATATTACTTCTGTCCATAGCTCTAGCTGTGCCACACAAGCAGTCAGATGCTTTTACATCTCCTTTTCAAGTCCTGTTACAGAAGCCTTGCTGTTGTTTCCCTGTGTAGTCATAGATTTTTTTTTTCTCTCCCCAAAGAATCCTCCAAAAATACATATGCTGGAATAACATCCTAAATATTCTTATTAAAATCTGTGCCAAAGTAGGGTTCAAATACAACAACCCTCACTGGACACACAGTTTGCTACAAAATATTTGGTCTACTCTTACAAGCAAAATGTTTATCTAGTGTTAAGTATTATATTTCCTATTGTCATCTCCTAGTTTTCATTTTTGGGATTTTTTTCTTGAATGTTGGAGATTTTTACAAAGAAAGTGTTACAAAACCAATGTTTAATTTCTTTCTAACGAGGTAAGAAGAAATAGTCCTGCTACAAATGAAACATTCTATCATTCTCTACAGGCATTTGAAACATCCAGGAGAAAACTGGAGAAGTAAACATTTTTTATAATAAATATTGATCTTTTTAGTGAATTTATATTAACTGTCCATACAGCTGTATACTTCCATGTTGGTTTTTATATGCTCATTCTGCAATCATTTTTTCCTGTTTTTTGGTTATTGTTGCATGCCAGGTGGAGACCTAATGAGTATGCTGCTTGCTACTAACCTAAAAGCTTCTAAAATGTTACTTTCATACCAATGCACAGAAAATATTTAGACCCTTGTATACTTTCATATTAATTTTTGATTATATGCAGTCATTATTTTTTCAGTAAGATTTTCTTTTTTTCTTTAGGGGGAAAAAAAGCATTTGCAGAATGCATAGTACAGAAAGAAAAACACCTTTTATAGTGTAAAATTCAACAACAAAAGTCTGGGATATTGTCTCTGAACAGTACATTTATTTTTCAGTTTAGTTTCCTGTGCTGGAGTTCTGTGAAATGTTATTCATCTACCTGAAATGCTCCCTCTCCCTATTCCCTCCCCCTTTTTTTCTTTTTAGATGGTGAAGTAAGAGGTCTTCCCCCCCCCCCCCCCATAATGACAATAGAGCTAAAGAGATTTTGTATATGGCTAGATTTTCATTATGTTTTTTTCAAAACTTAATTCATTAATGAATTAAGCTCATCATTAATGCATGATCAGGTAAGCTAGAGAAGAGACATCTGTTTACATTTTTGGATGAATAAACAAATAGTACAAGTCATCACTTAACTAGGCAGTACTCTTAAGGGTGAAAATCTTACAGAAAACGTGGAGCTGGATATCGTGTCACAATTAGTTCATCATTAGTTGCAGATCCATCTTTAAAGTAAGATAAATACTGTTAAATGTATTTTAAAACATCCAAACCAGGCCACATTATTATATATTATTATTTGTGGAAATAAATGGTCAACTCTCAAGAAAACCTCAAGCAGCAGCAAATATTCATAGGGTAGTTTGTTTAACAATTCTGCCCGCACATTACGAACATCATTGTTGTTGTCTTAGTATGTCTTAGTATGTTGTCTTAGTATGCCGAGAGTTGGATCATTATTTTCTACTAGTTTGAATTAGAACAGTCAGCCAATTTTTAGTTGAGTATGTAAGTCATTTTGATACTTGTATAAGGAGCTTGAGCAAAATGACCAATTATATGGAGCTGAAATACTTGGAAAGCAACAAAAAAAATGATTATCAACAGCAGACTGTACATGAACTTATAGCAACAAAAAAACAGGTTGCGCAGTATTGGGCCATTTACTCAAAGACATGAAAGTAAGGCAATAGCCTTCATTTACATCATTACTGTGGGAATATTTGGAACAGAGGAGAAAAAAAGTCAATCAGAAATAAATCTTAACTGTGAAATCCTAGAATTTGGAAGGCTTTCAAACATATTAACATAAGCTTGTCTTTTATAACTAATCTGACAAAATATTTTGGAAGACAAACTGCTGCATAGGAATAGGATGTGCTTAGTGACTTAATATAGTCTCAGCTTCCATGATTGTGTTTCTCTCTCTCTTTGAAGGTAATATGAACCAGAAAATATACTGTAGTAGTTGATCTTTAAAAAAAATGAAAAACAAACAAAAAAATCCCTATGGATACATTAGAAACATTTCACTGCAAATAAAATAGCAATTCTGCTTTAGCTTTGATTCCTACGTCCCAGTATGGGAAAAGTCTTTTACACATCTAGGTGATTATATTCATGCCATTTGTTCTTAGGCAACAACAGGCAGCTTCAAAATTTACTGCTGATCATGGATAAATGAATRTTGAATTCAAGATCTTATTTTGTAATGATCAAGTGTTTATTAAAGCAAGTTGATAATACAGATAAATGAGCTGAAGAAATATTAAGTTCAAAAGCACGAGTTCCAAGTTGGACATTGAAGCAGAAATAATAATTCATATAAATACAGAATGGGGAGTAGCTCACAAGGTAGCAGATCTATAGAAAAGAATTGAGGTTGTAGTGGATCACAAAGTGAACGAGCCACAACAACATGCACTGTGGAAGATAACTCTTCAGTTAAACCACTGAAATTAAATTGAACCCACATAAGGTAAGAAGCAGAACTAGAGAGCCTCTTGACATCATAGCCATCACTATTTTCCCCAAAGCATGCAGCTGAAGTGCTTTTTGTGGTTGTTTTTCTAGCTTCTTCCTGAATAGATAGCACGGTTTATTTAAACAACATAAAGCAAACTTTATACACACATGTGTGTGCGCATAGACACATACAAGTACACGTTACCTGTAAAAAATGGATCTAGGCAAGTTTCAGTTCAGGCATGCTGCTGTTTTGATGCTTCTCGGTTGAGACAAGTTTCCACTATACTAGACAATGTATAGAGTTTTAATTATAGCCTATTCTTACTATATAAGCTTCCTAGATGTCACTAGTCTGAAGTGAAATATTTATTATTAATATTCAGTATTAGATACTATATGCTCTTTTTTCAAGAGAACATCCAAAACATCCAAGCCATTTTTTTTTAAGTAAGTGTGAAAAATACGGGATTATTGGGAAGAAATTTCAGACTTTTATAAATCTGTTGTCTGTTTGGATTTTTTTTTTTTTTTTTTTTTTTTTTTTTTTTTTTTTTTTTTTTTTTTTTTTTTTTTTTTTTTAATCACAGTTCAAATTGCTATAGTATTTGGTGCCAATGTTCTGGAACATGTCCTCAATCTGTGCCGAGGTAACTATGACTTCCTGGAACGGCTTCCTGTCCCTTTGCTCCTGTACATCATTTCCTTTCTGGAACTTGAAGATATTGCCAGGCTTTCTCAAGTTTCACACAGATTTAAAATGGTAAAAAAATAATAATAAAAAATACGTTATTTTAAAATTGCTAACTTTGCTGTGTAGCATGCTGTCTTTAATTCATCTCACATTTAACATAATCATTGCCTGCTTTACTTTGAGTTTGTGGTTATTGAGTAATCATCTCTATACAGATTGCTAAGTGTGTATAACAAAAAGTAGATTTTGGACTGTTGATCAGAGAAACGCTGTGCCTATCCTGCAAACTTTCTGTTTTATATATATATAAAAAAAATGCAACTATCCAGATAATCCTAGTATAACCGATGGTTGGGTGTTATGCACTATTGCCAGGATTAAATATTTGAAAGGTAAAACTTATATGCGCTATGTATATATAATAAAAAGTATAATGGGCGTGTATATTCAAAACATAGAATAGTAAGGTTGGAAGGGACCTCTGGAGATCATCTATTCCAACCCTCAGCATAGTCCATACAGGAACTGAACCCGCGATCTTGGCATTGCAACACCACGCTCTGACCAACTGAGCTAAACCACGTAAACGTTATATATGCAATGCATTATTGTAGTGCCTAGGAGCTCCACCTGCGGACCAGGATCTCCTTATGCTAGACTCATTATAAACAAAAAAATCACTGCTATTCCTAGACATCTGATACCTTAAGTCTTTGACAAAAGTTAACAGACAGTTATGAATAAATATAGGAAAGTGAGGTTTGGGTTTTGGGGGGATTGTTGGTTTTTTGTTTTAGTCAGTGGTATTAGCACAGTAGCAGCCAAACAGTGGTCAAGTTTCTTCTGTTTTTTTGGGGGGGTGCGGGGCAGGGTTTGGGGTTTTTTGGTAGATCTTGCAGCAAAGAATTTTAAGAAACAAAGGAGAAGAATGAAATTACTTTATGGATGCTTACTTACTAGGAAATTTTTTCCAAGCAGCAGGAAAGTATGGGAAAGAGGATGAATGTGCTCAACTGAAAATTTAACAAGTGAATAATGGAAGTTGGCACTGTTGGCTGATCAGAGCTAAGCATAGCCTCTCAGTGCTGAATGGGGTAGCAAACAGGGAAAGGATAGCCTGGAAGTCCCAGAAGAGTGAGGCCCAAGCAATTGGTGCAAAAAGAGAAAATTGCAGGATAATTGAGGTTGGAAAGGACCTTGGGAGGCATTCTATTCCAACTTCCTGCTCAGTGCAGTGTCAGCGAATTGGAAAGACAGAAAGAGATAACATTTTCTAAGCCGTGATCTAGGAAAATTATTTTTGCAGCTGCATGCTGAATACGTCAGAATTGCATTTTCTATCCCACGCAGAGCAAGAGAAAAGGCTGTTGTGGTAACTCAGGTACAAATAAAGGGTTTTAGCTTATGAAAAGTAGGATGATAAGCATATTAAAGAGAAAACTAGGAACCTAGAATGAAGTGTGTCAAGTTGTGGATTTTACAGTCACTGAAAACTTTGGTAACATTGAGACCTTAGAATGAAGATTAAAAAACAGATTTAGTCTTTGAATCTAATGTGACAGCTAGGTACTCACTGAACAGCTTGAGAGAGACAGATTAGCCTCTTAGTTTGGGGAAGAGGCTGCATCCCTGGTAGAGAGTACATCTCAATCATATTCTGGAATGAGGTTACTCGCAAGGTTTGTATTATTTTGAAGTTGTGTGGCCCAGGATTTCAAGCAAAGTTCTGCTGAAGATTGCTGACAGTTCAAGAGGGCAAGGTTGTGCTGCTGTTCCTAAGGTGTGCCTACAAAGATGTCACAGATACTTCGGTGAGAGTGAGTTCAACCAAGCACAAGAAATAGACAGTGTAAAGAGAGACCTTGAGAGGAAATGGCATGATAGGAAAACAGTGCAAGTCTTGAATTTTAGAGATGAAGAGCTTATGAAGGGCTAGACGAGCTTGCTGAGTTCAGAACTTTTTTATTTCAGTATGAAGGTAGATTTTTTTATATTGTGATGAGGAAACAACCAATAGCAGGTGAGAGAATTAAAAAAGACTAAAGGAGAGGAGGAGAATGGATAGAAGGGAGATCAGGAAATTGTTTGTTAGTATATTTGGAATCTGTCTGTCATTTGTAGAAAGTGAGTGGTATAGGATTAGTTAGTGTGGACAGTAGTCAACTTTCCATTAGTTTAACACAACACCTTGGATATTTGGTATTTAAGGAAATTCCAGAAAGAATTAACTTGCATGATAATGAAGATAAAATTTGGCACAATGACATACTCTGTTACAAGTAGTAAAGGAAATAATCTGTTACCACTAGTAATACCATGCTCTCTTCCTCACATTTGAGCAGTATTTTTTAGGAGATGAAAAATGTTGTCTTAGTACTAAGAATTTTAATTTCAGGACTAATTTTTCGGTAGGTTGGAGTGCTGTTGTATATGGGACTCTATAACATATTCAGATTTTCAAATAGGCGTAAATGGTATACTGAAGTTATATTAATGTTCTAGCAGATTTAAAACTTTTATTATAACTAAAAGAAGCGCAGAACATGGAAATGGAAGGAGGACATTCTGGAGGTTTGCGGCTCATGCGCGCTGTGCCTGGAAGGGAGTAGGGCTTCTGTGCTGCTTTTCAGTTCTTCAGTTAGCAGAGTCCTGAACACCAGTTCCTTCAGCTTAGGGCAGTCTCTGCCCTTGCTGCTGAGCCCTGATGATGGGTAACGATCTGGAATGGTCTTGGCACTCAGGATGGAAAAGTGGGGTGTCAAAGGCACTGTATTTCCAACCTATACAGTGCATCCATGTAGGCCGAGCAAAACAGAAATCTCTGTTACACAAAGCATGGCATTAGTTTTTTGCTGTGTAGTTCGCATATTGAAGGAATCTGAATACTTAGATTTGAAGTATTTTAGATTTTCTTCAGGTGCTGCTTTTAAATATTACAAAAGAAGCTCTTTTTGAGAAAGAAACAATCTGCAGAAGCCCTAATTTGGACACCCCTATTGAACCACTGCGGGAGTTTTTGAAATAAAGTTTCAGCAAGCTCTTATATCATGTTATCTTCCAACACAAGCTTAGTACTGGATTCCTTTAGTTTATATTGTTCAAGATCTTTAGATGCTCAAAAAAGGCAAAATCATTTAAACTACAAAAAGGAGAACTGCTCCTTTCTGTGCGCTGAAACAGGCTGCTCCCGCCAGAGGGAGCCAAGTTCCCARTGCAGACGGGAAAATGAACGTTTCSGGAGGTGGGCAGCGAGCAGCGGTACCCGGCGGCGCCCTGCCTCTGCCCGGGGGCAGCCGCTGTGGCCCCACGGCTCGTGCCGGTCCTCTCACTTACGGAAAGGAAGATCTAACTGCTGTGCAATTCAGAAGCCATTAGCACGGAAAGAAAACAATAATATCATCTTTTTTATCTTTTTTTCTTTCAGTATTGTGTATTTATATTTTATAAATATTTATTTAAACACCACATTGTATTTGAAAGTACAATATGTGGTAGGTATTTGAAAATACAATATAAAAACCAGTCTCCACCATTTTTAACTTAACGATGCCGGTTTTTCATAGGAACAGTAGGAACAGTTAGAGGAAGATACGAAGCAAAAGTTTAAAGGAAACTATAAAAATGCATCTATTTTTATTTCAAGACTTTTGTAGCAATTTCTCCCCAATAATCCCTGTTTTTTCTTTGCTAGAATATGCTAGCATATTGTGTGTGCCTACAATATGATCATTCTTACAATTCAACAAGAACAGAAATAGGACCACAGTGTGCTCTGATACAGCCTTGCTGGAGTCAGTGAATGAAAAGGTTCAAAGTATCCAGTTGTTGAAAGGGGAAGTAATATATGACTCTCTGGTACATCAGCACTTTTCACAGGAGGGAAGACATAAAAATAGAAGTTATACCAGGACTTTTGCATTTCTATTTCTGTTACTAATTATAAGGGACAAACTTGTCACTTGCATTGGGGTAATCTAGTACAATTCCACTTAAATGAGTGCATTTAAGCCTTTAAAAGACTGGAGCATTTAGGAGAAGAATCAATGTTAGTAGGCCCTGGTATCACTTATAATGGTCAGATGATACATAATGATGCAATCTATTTTCCTCATCTTTTTTTTGTGGTGGATGTATTAGCTAACAAAATACATCACTTTTTCTTATTATTTCTAATATAACATTTCCACCTGTGCCTATTTATGGATTCACTCTATAAGACAGRAGCATCTGCTGAGAAACAGACTTAATCCCTGCAATGCTTGTAAGAGCTTCATAAAATCACATTTCTGATTAAAATGTGTTTCTATTTTATCTGTGTATGTATTGTAAAAATGCAGGCTTTTGATAAACTCCAAAGACAACTGTTAACTGTACCGTGAACAAATGCATTTGGCTTCATTTACTTACCTTGAAAACAGGTATGTATTTGTGATGTGATTTCTACATCCCACCGAGTTGTGGGGTATAAATTTGCCCAGCTTCACTGATTTCACTGGGGCTGTATGAATTTTATACCACAAAAGAGTTTGGCATTATACCTCCCCTGTTTCAATGTAGTAGAAATGCCTTCAGCATCACCCCGAAAGAAACTATTAGAAYTTTTAGCAGAAGACTGTGTTAGTATCTTGCATTGGCAACACTGGACAAAACTTCCACTGATGCCACTGTGGGTTTCAGCTAACACTGTGTCTTTCACGATAGCATACGCTTACAGTGACCTTCATACATGGTGGTTGTGTTGTCTAATCACATTTCATGCAAATAAAAATGATCAGTGAGCAGTGAATAAGCCTATTATGATTTTTAAGCCTCTACTTTCTCTTATAACTAGATATGTAACAGTAACACGCTATGGGAAAGTATTGTGGAGAACTTGTGTGACACAATTACACCTGAAATGAGAGAACTGGCACAGGAACTGGGCTGGAAACAATTCTTCTTCACAAACAGACTTCAGCTGCAGCTGCAGCTCCGAAGGAGGCGGCAGAAACATGCTGAAAAGGAACAGCTAACTGAATAAAGACGCATTTTTTCATTGAGGCAACCGATCTAAAGTGTGGATTTGTTGTTTATCAGGTTATACTTACTGACTTTTCTTCTTTATTAGGGAAACTAAGTTAATTGAAAGATTAAAAGATTAAAAATATGTCTTAATGGAGGCAACACGTAAATAATCTTTAACAAGCTGGGCCTCTTGAAATTTTATTATACTCAGCAGCACAGCAATTACTAGAAATAGAAGAGATGGTGGCTCCCTTGTACTTCTTTCTGACTTCTTATGAATTTTGTGTATATACCATGCCTAGTCCATGTTTGATAACGAATGCTATGGCATTGTCATCATTACCTTTATAGAACCAGAAAGAAAACCATTAGTTCTTACTACAAGAATTGCTGATAAATGCTGAATTTTTACTGTCTACCATAGCAAATTTTCAATGTTTATAGGGGAGTAACATAAGCCCAGTTTCAGTTTGATGTGTGTTAAAACATTTTTAAATTAACTCAAGCAAATAATCACTTTGTCACCATGAAGAAACTTCTTAGTTTGATCCACACCCTCAGTAACCAATCTTCCTCATTTTGAACAATCCATCAAAATCATATTTAAGGCATACAGTTGGAATGGGATATAGGCAAATTTTTCCTTGATGTTGCTGATGAAGGAACCTCTCTGAGTATTTGACTTCTATTGTCAGAGTTGTGTATTTGATAAGAGATATTTGCTATTTTACAAGTCCGTAACAGTGGTTACTTAAGGGTGTTTTAAACCAAAGGCAGTTCTTTTTGACATTTTTGAGGTACTCTAGCAATCAAATTCAGTAATTAAGAGGTCAAATATTACTACTATGAAAGTACTGATTGATTAATTTAATATTTGCCATTGACTTGACTTAAGACCTAAGCATTAAAAACAGTGATTGCAATAATATCTGGAGGGCTCCATCTATTCAACTTCCACCGAGTTCACTTAGGTTGCCTACATAAAATCTATAAGTTAAGGCAATGTAATCCTGAAAATTATGTAAATGGTTAGCTCTGTCTAATCAAAAACACTAACACTAAATTTATTATAATACGTAGGGCACCTAGGATTAAAGATCTATTTCCTTTGTAAAAGTGTGACAATGTACCAATACTCTTGAAGTGTTTGGTGATAACAGATCTTTAGGTAAAAGATTCGCTCTTCAAGCACTTARGCACATTCTTTTCTCTTTGTATTTCCATTTAGGTCGATGACAAATGATTTTCTCACGGGCATAAAACACTGCATTCACAAAATTTCTGTTCTGTGTAATAAAGCACTGTAAACTTTAGTTCTTYAGATGATTTTAAAGAACTATAGTATATGAGCAAAGCTGCTAAAGACTAGACCCTCTTTTCTCACTTTCTGTCAATTTGCCACCAGTTAATTTTTTTGTTGGTTTGTGCTCTCGTAACTAATTCAGGCTGTTCCAGGTTCGGAAACCAGAACCCATGCTAGCACTAAGGACTGACTGAATATTAATTGAAATTCCTAATTTCACTTTGTTTTGTCAGAATACCTCCCCATCTCCTTGGTCAACTATATAACTGTCCCTTCTGTTAGAAGAAATGAGAATAATCATTTTGTAGGAGAATCTTCATTTTTTTAAGTTTAAAAAATGAACTGAGTTGGCAAATGAACAGCAAGTGAAATTGAAGGTAATGTAAGTTTATTCCCAGTATACAGCCCAGCAAGGAGATATAYTGCAGATTTCATAACAGAACAAAATATGCATTAGAGTAATTTGCAAATAAAATTGTTTTTGACAGAAGACACAAGTGAAGTTCCAAGTGTAAAAGATACATATCTTTCAAAGCAAAACAAGAAAAATAGTTGCAAATCACCACTTCCATGTGTGTATATCTGTATATATTTCACTAATGAAGGATACTTCAGTTAAAATCTAGTAGCAGCATTCATACCAAGAAGACACTAAACTTGTAACTAAAGGACTGATCTCAGAGGGCCATACATACTGTACCATATCAATAAACTGATCTAAGTTTTGCAATAGTTCAGGGTTTTCTTAAGGTTTTCCTTTCTTACTTGACTTGTTCCAGTGTTCTATTTTAAAATATGTCCCTGCCAGCAGTTATAGAGGCACAAAACTATGCTGATGAATTATAATACAGAATAATATGTCAAAGTTCAGAATCTTTTAACCAGCCTTGCAACTACAAAAAAGATCTGTATAATTATACTGTTTCATGCTGAACTGCCTGCCAATATCTGTTCAATTTATTTGAAGAGTATCAATTGTTTTTAGAGAATTTCAGCAGCATATATCGGTATTAAACTAAGAACCTGATTTATCATGTAAAGAACTTTAAAAAGCTAACATGACAAAAAATTAAGAAGTGGTTTTCATTTGATATATGAAAATTAACATCAGCTTCACCTCCTAAAGCTGAGAAAAGTATGTTTTGTAGCATCATACAAAACATTCCATGCTGATCACCAGGTGCTTGGTGTTGCTTAAGACAATCCATTTAAAGATTTTAAATGGTCTTTAGCTTTTCCTGCTTTGTATTAGCAAGTAAACATTAAAAAGTAACTAGTCTTAGCTAGTTCATGCTGTACTTGTATATAGCAACACAACTGATCATAATTTAATGTTTTTTTGTTCTGAAATTAATTTTAGCAAAACGTAACATGCCATAGTCTAGTTCTTTCTAAAATGATATTTTGTCTCTGTTKCTTTAGTATTGGTTACTGAGGGTAAATTCCCACAGAAGGAATCAAAAAATGATACAAAAAGTTATACAATATGTCTAATCGTGTAAAGCAGCCAGGAACTTCAAATTGTTTCTGAARTCATTTTCCTGTCAGGGAAATCCTAGGTGAAGTGCTTCAACTGTAAGGCATCAAACTATGAGGCAGGTTTAAGAAACTGAATAYGCCGTAACAAAATATTACTTTCTCTCTTATATTTTAGATACTATGTTAGAGATATTTATTAAAGGAGCTGTTGTGCACATAAGTAAGTTATTTCTGCATCATAAAAGACTGCAAACTAGAATCAGACCAAAGTTAGCTTCCCAAAGCATAACTTAGAAAATACAGAAAGTATTCAGACTGATCTCAGATGTCTCTGTACCTGCCAGGGGTATGATCAGCAGCTCTAGGTCAGTTAAATCGAGTATAGCAATTTACATTGGATCTGCTATATCCTAACAGAGCTAAATCTCAGTAAGCAAAATTAGAAAATGCTCTATGCACAAGTCCAAATTCTGTTCTCAATCAATATAAATCATGAATAACTGCTCAATCTGAAATCACAATTCCAGAAATCATTCCACCTGAACATGGGAACTAGTATAATAGATCATCAGACTTTGCTGCTCATCATTTCTGTGGAAGAATCAAATTAATATTTTCCATTCATTCTCTGGTTTTGCTTTTATATTTGCTTTACTTTAGGTGCATTAAGTATCAGAGCATTTTTAATGCAGCCTGTATATGAGGATGGCTACTTTATTAAACAATTGATACTTTAAAAAAAATAAAATATAAGAATCTCTGAAGTAGAGAGCCCTTTCAGAAAAATATAAGAATTCTATTTCAATTTTTCATCACAGAAATAGTAATTTTAATGCATTAAATTAACTGAATTCTAGCTCTAGTATTTCAGTGGTACTAACTAGCCAGGTAAGAAATACCATCATCTTCTCATACTCAGTAACTAATCTTTTATCAGCTAGTATATATAGTAGGAAGAATTTTTGTACACCATTCATACTCAGGTAAGATTCTCTTCTAGGACTTGTGTAAATCCAGAGTAACTGCATTGCAGTCAATGGAGTTTCACCAGTGTGTAGTGGTGAAAAGAGAATAAAGTGTCACAGTTTCTACCACTGTTCAGATTTTAAAAGACTGGTAGTGTGCTTCTAATTATGTATTTGTTCTAAAGTAAAAAAAATTAACTCATTTTAAAAGCATGTATCTAATAATTTATTAGCATTTTGGAGCATGTTTTGTTTTCACTTTAGTACAGTCAATGTGATTGGTTCCATAAGAACAGCTTTATACTGCCACATAATAGAAACATAAAAACAAGAAATTCTGTAGAAAAAACATCTGTACCATTGCTCTATACTTGTGCTTCTTCTGTAGATTTTTCTCTTGGTTGTTTCTTTTGAATACAAGGTTGGCTAAGTAAAAATATTATTCCCACCATGTATAGCAAGCCACATATGTAAAAAGAAAAATCGTATTTTTGTGTGATGTCATAGATCCAACCTGCAAAACAAGGACAAAATATGTTCATTACAAAGCTCGAGAACAAGAAAAATTGCATGGGAGTATACAAACAATATTGCACGTTTCTCTCATGACATTTCAGTCAAATCGTTATTTTTCTTGTGGAAAAAAGAGGTGGTGATTCTGTCCTCCTCTAGATGCTACAAATAGAAATGCATTAACAAAATCTGTTGTTCAATCACCACAACCTAGAACTAGTACAAAACATACCCCATCATTTAAGTATTATGGAAATCTTAAAATGGGACTCACAGCTTTGTGTCCTTTGTGGTCCTAAGAAGACAAGCAAAGTTAACTCTAAAGCTATACATTTTTCAGATATATGAGTATAATCAATCTGACTTTAAAAGACACTTTGGAATCTCAAACCAATTATTTATTCCACTCCACTATTGTCTTTGTAAAATGCCTGATACTACTTCCGCATTATGCGGGTTAGATTGAATGCTGTGCCTTGTGCAAGCACACATATTCCCTATAGCTTTCTCAAGAACTCGGATACAGATAAATGCTTTTTCAAAAGACACAATCTCAATACTGTGATGACGCTCCTTTCAACCTTAATTCCTTGGCAAATGCAAAACTACCTTAAAATTATTTCAGAAAGGTTTGAAAACACAAAATAGCAAAATTCTCTCATGCCTTGCTGGTTGCATTGTAATGTAATCTTAAGATCAGAAGCTTATTTTACACCAAATAATTGCATCCTATTGGTTTCATTACTAAAGACAAAATACAAAGATATGTTCAGCGTAGACTGAGAGGTGCTAAAAAATGTATAATTGAGTAAAACATTGCTGCTTTTCAATGGATACTGAATGAGCTTTCTTCTAAATCATTTTAACACTCTCTGGTGCAAAGAGAGAGTAAGATAATTGTTGTGCTGCTAATAGCTTTAGTTCAGCCTAGTGCCATCCCTTGCTGACCATGACCATTACTTATAAGGCTTCTTAAAAAAAAAAAGGAAGAAAGAAAGAAAGAAAGAAAAAAAAAAGAAAAAGGATTATTTACAGGACTGTAAAAGCTAGCCATAGTCTGGCTATGGTATTGACAATCAGTATGTATTTCTGTCCTGTACTTTCCCACCTCTTTCTATGGGTAAATTTATAATGAATGTTTGTTTGAACCTAAGTGACTTCAGGGATGACATGACATATGCTTCTTCCTTCTGCTGTGGATGGCAGTAAAGATATTATGGGCAGTGCAGCCCCAAAAATAGATATTGCTGTCTGAAGGAAAACCAAAGCCAGTTCAGCTGAAAATAAGTTGAATCAACACATCCATTGGCAGCTTAAAGTGGTAAAGCCAAAACACAGTTTATAGTTCTTGGGGGTAAYAGTATGGTACAAATATCTGCATACCCTGAAAACTGTCTAACCATCATCTTTTCACCTAGATGTAGGCATGAGCATGTATGTGAATATAGTGCATATACTACACAAAACACATAACAATAGGTTAACCTGTTCTCATTTTTTAAATGTATATGATAATTTTTTTAAAGAAACACACCATTGAAAGGGTAGCTTGTAATACATATGGGTTATTTGCAAGGATGGTGATTTGTAATATGTGAATAGCCAGCAAATGTAATCTGTAAATATGTTCCATGTAAGGATGGAGATTACAGTCCACTCTGGAGCAAGTGTAATTTTGTTAACCACACATTTTTGTAACACAAGAAAGATCAATAATATAGACAGTCATGTCGTTATATCATACAAACATCTGTTGATTAGAAATTAGAGCTTTTTACCTGCAAAGGGTGGTCCAAGCAATGCAGATATTCCATTGGCACAAATGATGATGCCATAGGCATTTGCAAGATGTTTAGTTCCAACTAAATCTTCAGTCACAACAGGCATAAGTGAAAAATAGCCACTAGAAAATCCTATTAGAGCACAAATCACAGCCAGACTAATATATGTTTGCATTAATGGCAAAATAAGAATACAGGTGACCAGGGTAAAGTTAGCCATGAGGAAGACATTCCAAGTGCTGATGCAAGGTAAATCGGAGATGATTCCAAGGATCACTTTACCAAATATATGAACAATGGCTATAATTGATGTCAAAGGAAATATATTATTCTGACTTGATAAGCTGTACTGCTTGACTATTTCTGGAAGATGAATAAAGGGAATGACAAAGCTGCTATAGGCAAACAAAGCCCAAATTATAAAGGCCACAAACACTCTATTGGTAAACAGTGATGCAGCTCCAAAGTAACTGGAGTACCATATTCCAAACCCCTTCCTGACTGTAACAGTCAGCTGGCTCACTGTCTTAAGAATGCACAGTCCATACATATTCTTTCCACTTCTAGATTTACCTCCACTTTCTATGCGTTGAACACTGTCAAGCACTTCTTCATTTGCTGCCTCTTCTCTTTTTTCCTGTTCTTCATTTAAGACTCCATTAGATTTTATAGTTTCTGTGGAATGGGACAGAGCTTTTGCATGATGAACGTCGTCATTATTTCTCACAACATACTTTTCATTGACAACCTCTTTGGAAGAAAGTGGTCTCATGAGTGCCCCACAGACACAAAGGTTCAGAGAGATCGCACCCTGGATGAACATTGCATTCCTCCATCCAAATTCCACACAAAGATACTTCAGTAAAGCAGTCATTAAGAAAGCTCCAAACCCTGTTCCTGTTGTACTGAGTCCCTGTGCAAGTGCTCTTCTCTTCTGAAAATACTGTCCTACCATGACCACTGCAGGTAGATAAACCATGCCACTTCCAACACCTAGGAAAATAAAAGTTGAAATCAATCTGAACATTCTGCCAGCAAGATAAAAAGCAGCAGCACAGGTTAAYAGCAAATATATCAAATTTATTCCTAACTTTTGTGCAAGTAAAATAATAAAATGAGGAACAGATAATCAATTCTCATACTAACTTTCATTTGCTAAATTTTACTATTTTTCAAAATTTGAAATATTCATTCCAGTGAGATACAGTACTGCTATTTAACTGTTCAAAAAACTGAAACACATTGAAGATAAAACCTTTATCTCAGTTCAGTATAACAACACTGGAAAGCACCAAAGATCCCACAGTAAGTCAGTGACAGTTAAATACAGAGAAAAACATAAACAAACCCCATTTTGAAATATGTGTATTTATAATACTCGCATCTGATTCTAGCAGTGATCAGAAATTGCCTAGGATCAGGTGTTGTTGCTTTTGCTTAAGTTCACCAGCAGTGAAAATCTACAGCTGATTTTTCTGCTTGCTTTGTAATTACTGAGCCACAGGAATATCAGACACGTTTCACCAGCGAGCAGAGATGAGACCTTGCATAGAGTTCAGGTTTCTCTTTGAACACTCCTCAGCTAAGGAAATATAAGGGCTGGCCACACAATTGCAAATGTGATTCAATAATCCTTAATGATAAATAATTATTAATATTTAATGATAATGATTATTGCTAATAAATAATAGTAATAGTCAATTAATAGTATTAATAAWAAAATAATAAATCCTCAGTAATCTGATTCAATAATACTTAAAAGGCATATTCTTAAAGGGTATATCTTGAATTTTGTAGGAAGTGTATCACTTGTAATTAGAAAACAGGATATTAGTTATACTTATTTCAAGCAGAAAGTTTTGAGAGTCCTGCAAACACACCATTAATTTGCCAACTTGTAACAGATGCAYGTTTTTTCTCACAGCAAATCCCTGACATTTATGGAGGACAAGAGTAATAGCATATGAATAAAATGTTTTCAGATTCACTATGGTCATAACTTAAAACCGTGTTTTAGGCTTAGAAGTTTTCCTAAGGAGCAGGTAACCAAGCTGCACGGTGCCCTGCAGGCAGATCTGAGGGAGCGCYGCTGCCATTCTAGCGAGGCCTGAAAAACTCCTCAAAATCATTCCATCGTACGGTCAGAGTTGACCTGTTTTGCCTGCTAGAAGCATTTATTTCTTTGCTAGGCAAACACATGACCAGGTTTTATTTGGCRCAAGTTTTCCCTCAGCAAATCCAGGCAAAACTCTTCGGGGAACGCCTCTGCCCCCCCAGGAGACCCCCGGGTGGCCGAGCGCTGGTCTCTGCAACCACCTGTGGAAAACAGCCTCGAGTCTCCTCGTGTCCCACCACCACCGCCCCGCTTTTACTGCGCTTCCTCAGGTCCTGAGGAATAAGAAATTCTATAAATGGTTACGGGTTATTTTTCGTTCGGCAGGGAGCGAGGCGGGAGGCCGCTACCTGCGGGCGCCGCCACGCTCCCGCGTGACTGCCGGGCCGCGGGCGGCTCCGCTCCCGCTTCTTCGAGGATTCGACGCTTCGGCCGGCAGCGGAGCGCGCGGCGCTCGGCGCCGCCGCGGGGCAGAGACCAGGCG